>NC_068356.1:99978316-100218316 GCF_020536995.1 Dreissena polymorpha | reverse complement strand
ACAGTCGTATTGCAATGACATCATCACATGACGTACATTTGATTGATACTGTTATTTGTATTATTTACTTTATTTTTCAACGTACATACGAAGGCCCAAATCTTTGCAGAACATAAACACATTATATAATAAATAAGATGTAGTTTTTTAAATAATAAGTTATCAACTCAATTAAGAAGTCACCAACATGAATAAAACCAATAACTTCATTCTCAACATTATCATTATATTTCATCGACAGCAAGTTTTGTATACAGTATGATAATTATCGAAATAAATATAAGATAATACTGATTCTTGAAACTATGATATGTGTCCCTTAATTTAAATGCTAAATTCACTAAAAGGCCAAGGTCGACGAATTTTAATTAGGCTCATATATGTTGTTTTTTCCACACAATCAACTCCAAAAATGAAGATAGCTCGGTCTTTTACCGTTAACTTTTTTTTGTATAATACATGTTCAACGTTGTTATCTGACAAAGACGAACGATTAGATCCATCAAAACATTATTAGAAAATTGAATGTTTCTAATAATAACGCACGCGACTCAAATGTGCTGAAGTAGTCAAATTTCAAAAATAAATGTAAGTCCTGCAATCATAGAAACCATTACATACAATATGTTTCTTTAAAAAAGCTATGAATGTGCATTTGCGCTACATCCTATTCTTAGCGCCACATCCTTGGCATTGGCTGTATCTCTTTTTGAAAAAATGCATATTATGTATCACATCGGCTAGAAGCCGATGTTTTTGCGCATGCATTAACTTGTACATGTTCAAAGCAATCGTTTTGTGATTAAACTGGCTGGGGATGTCCTGGTCACACTGGCACAATACATCGATTTGCTTTTACGAAATCTACAATGCCACAACTTATAAAGGATGGCGAAAGTTTATCCGGTTAGGCTCAGAAAAAGAAAATAGGCGAGCTTTAGCGAGCCCTAGTTTCTTGTTCGGGCCGAACCGGATAGACTTTCTCCATCTCGGCACTAACCATGTACTCGATTTATTCTGCTTCATTTTAAATTATGTCTTTAACATAGTGCTATTTTGTTCGATTGAATGATATTTCATTGAAAAATAAATTCAATTGCAGACGACTGCAAATAAGTATTAGTGGAGTGTAACCTTTCAATTTATATAAAAAACGCCGTATATCAAAGGTTATGAGTAAATAAACTGAAATGCGAAATTGATTACTTAATTGCCATATGTTGGCTAAAATTTAATAAATATTTATTACTTTTACTATCATTTTGTTTTGACAAAACATTTCGCAGGAACCTCGCACATATTTTTTGTAAAAGGTAAAATATTAGAACATGTTAATCGGCGCGTAGGAAAACGTATATGTACTTATGGTTAGATCGTGATCACGCGAGGTACTGCCGTAGATCAACTAGTTTATTCGACCCTGTTTTATAATAGGTCAATGTTTGGAACAGAGGCAGGATAAATAATTAATATGGCGACTATGTATATCTGTATTTAATCATCCGCGTTAATATTAACCATTTATAGTAATTATGTAATAATTTGCTTAAATATTTGTCCTATCGAGCGACCGGGCTTTTATTGGCCTACGTTGTCATGACCGCAACACGAATTTCTTAACACTGCGTTTTTGCTCTGTTTCCAGGACTCGACATTGTGCATTGTGCTGAGTGTTGTGCGCCATATTTAGATGGTAACGGGTAGGTCTATGTACATACAGTAGTTGCTCTCAGTTTTCGAAAACTATACGTTTCAGGAAACAATATTTTGTATCACAAAAATTTATATATTTTATACATCGCACACGTGTTTTTACAACCGGACGACGGACATGAAAGCCGTAAGATGATTGCGAAAAGTCATTGTGCCAATACATATAGGTAGATCGGGATGTTAACCTGATATACAGTAGATAATAAATGCAGCCTCAGGCGCAGATGGACCGTAGCAGCTTCTATTGTATACGAAATATGAATTTTGGTATGGGGTTGAATATAACGTTGTTATGGATCAATAAGTACGGCGATTAAATGTATGAACATTTTTCGTTTTAAATCACTTGGGAAACAACTGTTTGGTGTCAATTAGTGTCGATTACAATTATACTGTTTGTATTTGAAGGTTCATACAGGAGTCTATTAAATAATTTTAGTAATATTATTATCATTACACTTCATTTAATATATACTAGTAGTTGATACCTTGTTGTTAGTGAAGAAGCGTCAACGGCAATTAATCCCCGAAATAATTTAATATTTATAAAATGAACACATCAATCTGGTCTTGATGCTTATCGAGAAGACCAACCACTTACGTGTACACTAAATACGATGATATACGATATACTAAGATTTTAAAGTGAATATGCCGGAAACTGGAGGTATGTCTTTCACATAAATTTGCATATAATTAAAGCTGACCGTGTACAAGGGGTGAACGTTAATGTGTGTAACAGTACGCTCACTTCCTTAGTGAAGTTTACCCACTATTCAACTGGATAAGCGATATTCAGTTCGCATAATGTATACATCACACTTGGAGAATACATGACCGACGAATTAGGCAGTACAAATAGATTTTGCTTAAAGCGTTTCATTTAATAGACGTGTTCACAGTTTATGTGTTAAATCGGTAAAATAAGTATTCATGAAACGATATTTCTAAGTCATGAGTGTTTATTCCGATTGTTATCTGTGCAATATACTTTCGTTAAGCGGCCCATCCACACACAATATCATTGTCAATTTTATTGACTCAATAATATTGACAGAATATTTTTGTGCCCTTATACATTGACGGTGTCTTCAATATCATCAATTCACTATCAATTTTATTGTCAAACTTCATTATAGACAATAAAACTGACAATGATATTGTGTGTGGATGGGCCGCTTTACGGAATCTGTGACAATCTGTCAACATGCCGCATGTAGAAACAAAGAAATATCTTTTTAAGACGATATTCGGCCTATATACTGATTTTGATTTTGATAATACATGTTGATATTAAAGCTTCCTAAATAAGTATATTGAAAAAAGGTTAAATTGTTGTTTGTTTGTTTTAAAGTTTTTAAATTCTTATCCCTCGAATAAAATGTTTGGTATGTATTGTATTTCATACTGGTGTATGAAACATGTTTAATGTATGGGGATGCAGTATATTAAGCAATACATTATACATTTTACATTTGCAATGCGTTATATATATATATATATATTTATATATATATATATTATATATATATATATATATATATATATATATATATATATATATATATATATATATATATATATATATATATATATATATATATTTACACAATTTAAACACATATCCATTTATCTATGTACATGTGTACTAATATTGCAAACGTTTGTAAGTAGATATATATATCACGTCAAGTCATACTATGAAAAAAATTGAAGGAAGACCGTGTTATTTGCAAATCGCTTTCATGAAAGATATCCAGATTGGCTGACCGTCTGCTGACAATGGCATGCTGCGAGATGTGAACTATTAAGTCCAAAAGAAGATGCACACTATTAATGCTGTAATGCTGGCTCTTTGTTCTTTTGTGCCTACATACATGCCATACAGATCAAGTGAGAAATTCGTTCCGGCCCATTGATTTGAGGCGAAATTATGGGCCTTGAAATTATCTGTATAATAATCTTTTTTCCGGATTTTTTTTACGCAACGCTTTCAGATATTGAGCTGATTTGTGGTATGTGAGTCAACATACATTACTTTCAGATGATGTAGTCCGAAGATAGGGTCTGAGACTTTAACATTTTCTCCATAGTAAACGTTTTCCGGACGTTTTTTTACGCAACAGCTTCAGATATTGAGCTTATATTTAGTATGTGAGTCTACCTACATGACCTCAAGATGACGTGTGAAATTCATACCGGTCCATTGATTTTTGGCGAAGTTAGGGGCTTTGGGCATAGATATTATTCTGTATTATACCTTTTCGATATTGAGATGATTTTTTTGTATTTGAGTCTACCTACGTGAGTTACATTTGAATTGTAAGTTTCGTTTTTGTCCATTTATTTTCGGATAAGTTATAGGCCTTGTTTTCTCTAAAATAGCTGCTGTAGAACTTCAAAGAGCAGTAAGGGACATTGTGTTTGAAAAAACGCAGCTTTTATTCTCTTTGTATTCTACATTTCGTCACGTTGATTTTAGTGAGAACTATATTAAAATAAATTTGATATATTGTTAAACATATGGACAATGTTCTGATTAAGTAGTTTAAGCATTGAACAGAAGGATTTGAAACTAAAACAGAAAGATGTATTTTCCTTGCATTTAACGCTTGGTTTCATTGTTATCTGTCTTCAACGTCATGTGTTTATACTATAATTAGAACATTGTTCAACACAAGAAAATTTTAAAAATAAAAAAGAACTATGTTAATACCAGCTATGGTCATGTTTTTGTGTTGTCCTCATTACAACAACATACTTTGTTTGTTGTATATTTGTTTCAACAATTACGACATAATGTTTAATGTTTCGAGAAGCAATACATTTAATAAATTTTGCTTCAAACACATAGCGGTTTGTAACAAAAAGTAAAAAATGCACAACGCAGTTTGAAATAACATAATAAAGTTTTAGGAACTCAAAGACTTAAATGAATAAATATCTGCGTCGATGCGCTGAAAGTGGCTTTATTTGCGAGAAAAGCTTACTATTTTAATATCACACGAAGTCTCCATGTCATATATCCAAAGCACTATACTCGAGAGCTGGTTCTATTTAATGGTAAAACTCTGGTGCAAGGATCGTAGGTTCGATCCCCGGCTCAAACCTAATTTTACTACTCGTGTTTCGTGTGTCGATGTGTCGACACTTTTGTCTCATTATCTGGCATAACGCCCCAAAACAAAATAAATATCGTTTGTGGCGATGTCAATTTTAGAGAATCCATGTACATTCAATAAAAAATGTATCAAACGCACGTCTGTACGGTGGCAAAGATGCGTCATGTACATGTTTGTATTTATTTCACTCCCACATTTTTGTAACTCATAATACGAACGATAATACTCAATCTTGCGAACGAGTTAGTAATTATTATGATAGTATTTAGTTAAGCGGTAAAATAATGAAAACATAATATACCCATAACAATCCTCATTGAAATGTATAAACATACAAAAACAATACAATAGAGTGCTTTCTCTAGAGGAAAAACGATAACAAACAATCTATTGAAACATACTTCCGATGTTTCAGGGAGTACCGCGCGTCATTTTGGTGCCCACAAAAGTGCTGTTACAGACGACATATTGGAGCGACACCAACAGAGACTCTTTATGTCAAAGAATTGGACTTCCGGTTCCGGGAATGTTGTGATAATCCTGACCACCAAGTGTATTCATACGAGCGACGTACGTGCCTTTTACAACAACCAATAAGTTTAAGGTAATTCATAATCGTCCGGGTGGAAAATTTTATCGGGTGCCAATTGTCCTCGTCGACAGATTTACGAGGTGCCGATTGTCCGGGAATGCAAACAAACACAGTGAGCCGGTTGTCCGGATACCGTTTAATGTTATCAAAATATATATAGAAAATAACCCTGACAAATTCGCATTTGACCTCCAACTTATACCATGTCTATTCAGTGCAATAAAACTAACTCATACGTTTTTTACAACCCCTTTTGAAATTATTGTTATAACAGCATCAGGATTACTGACTATGCTAAAATTAACAAATTTAAATCTATGGTTACGACATGAGTCCAATGTGAGCAGCGGGCGGTCTTTTGACCTATAACAACTGTGATATAAAAACAATAGATCTATCCCGGAAAAGCACGAGTTTAGAAAATCTCACTAATCACCCCGGTACAAACAACGCTTGGCAATTAAATCAACCAATGAATGATAGCTTACTTTAAATTATAACGGTTGATACGGTGTGTGATTTTGAAAAGATAATAAATGGGCCATGTTTTGAAGAAAATGTTCCAACTTGCTTTCCCGTTTAAATAGCTTAAAATGCCGCTTAGTCATTTGGTTAAGTATTATTTACAGTGTAAAGCTGATTTACAACAGTCATAAATCGCTACTCAAATCTGCTGCAGATCCGTTAGTTGACTTGGTTGTAAATGGCCAGTAATACAAGTTTATATCAGTGAGGTATAAAATGAAGAGCTACACATTGTTTTCCTCTGTATATTACGCGCTTGAGATCACATGCTGTAAAAAAAGCAACCGTTTTGGAGTGTCTTAGATGTTTGTTTTGTGGGATATATTGTGTTATATGGTTAAACGTGATACGAATACTTTTATTTGATTTATTTATTTATAAGCGTTTAATGATTTGCTTAGCTCACATCTCAACACGGGCTAGTTTCCTAAGGCGTGCTATAATGTACACAAACGTTCAACCGCTTGCTTGACTTGTTCTAATGTGGAACCAATAATGAAACGATTACGACACAAAATAACTCAGCACTCAACGCGAAGGCAGAAAAGGGAGAGGCTCAGTTGTATTCTTACTTCATTTAAAGCAAATATATGTTGTTATATCATTACAGGTCGGACAAACCGGTCAAAGTTGGTTAATATTGGGTAAACATTTCAGGCAGCATCCAGAATCATTTATATTTTTTTATGTGTAATAAGATAGGTTATACTTACCAAGTCTATCATATTGTTGACTGCACCACGTATCGTATTGTAATAGATAAATTGTTCTATATTGTTGAAGACTGGTTCAAACAAAATGTTTTATGCGTTATTCTTAACAAACGAGGGGCACTCACTCCAGCATTCGTGCTACCATATAATATAACTTTGGCATCCCTTTGAGATCTGATGGCTGTACATTATACTGTGCACGTTTGGAAATGATTCGCTGGGAAATGGTATATTTGACTGTTTTGCCTGAAAAAAAGCACATAAAAAACTCTACTTCTGCTGATATGATCATGCTTATAACAACCGATATTGGTGTAACGATTGTATACAAAAAACTGTGTTCGTTGTGTTAATATGGGATAAAAAGTAAAGCCTATCTACCACCAAGGTGACCGAAAATGTATTCCATAAATCGCAGTCAAGGGTTGTGTATTGTCATATGTTAACCGGAACTTGTTCATCAAACTCTCTCTTGACGAGCGATTCATATTTTTGTGCCATTTTGGTTTCCAGAGCTGGTCCTGGAACGATTTTAAGTTATCTTCATAGATTTTGAGTGCATATATTTTTAAAAGAACAGTACTGAGCCATCTTTCTCTGTACGTGACACTGTGTGTAATAAGGTTGTAGGAATTCAATAAACAATTAAATGCTCATGTTTCACTGAAATAGGCTAGACAGAATGAGACCGAGACCACATATGGCCGCTCTCTTGCACAGAAAGCGATGTTGGTGTTTAAATGAATTGACTCATATATACAAAATATATATAGGTCATGCTCTGTGAAAAAGGGGTTTATTGCACGTGCGTAAAAATTTCAATGTCGTCCCAGATTTGCCTGTGCAGTTTTAACAGGCTTATCAGGGAATGACACTTTTCGCTTTTTTGATATTTTGCTTTTAAATTTTTGCACAGGCTTCTCTGGAATGATACTTTACGCACGTGCATTTAACCTCCTATTTCACAGAGCGCGGCTAATTGTTATAGTGATGGCAGCCGTGCGTGCCGCTTAAAGAGGATTACGTTTTAAAGCCACGGTAATCCATACGCCATTAATTTGTAATATGTCGTAAGCACACTACTTGTATTTTGAGTGTATCGTTGAACAGATCGTCATTTTGTGTGAACACTTAGTGTGAATATAAGATTGAACAAATTCCACAAAGAGAGAGTTTTTTTCCAACGTGCCCGTGTTTCATTTTAAAATTTGAAGTTTAAGTATATGAGCTCAGTTGGTCAAGTGGTTTAAGTATAAGCCTCTATCTCCGAGGGTCAGTTGTTCGAGTTCAGATATGGATATCTTTTTTTCTTTCTTTTAATTTATTCTTGTTTTTTTTTTTACTGGAGAAATTTAGTTCCAATGTTTGCATTAATTAATATAAGGCATTTAATGAAGAACTTTAATACATGCTTAAATCTGTTGAAAGGGTCCCTTTAACTAAGAGATTGTTCATTTTAGTTAAGATAATACAAATGATGAATCGTTGAATCAGTAAACGGTCGTACTTTGGTAAAATTAGGTTAAAGTTGAATTTAACCAAAGAAACCTAACTCAAATTATGCGCTAAGTGCTTATGTTATTACACCTAGGTAATACTTTTCATTTATCCGAGAACATGGTTTGTAAGCATACGTAAGTATTATTGTTGTTGCTGCACTAAAATATGCATTTTATTGACAATCCTGCATGTTTCAACACGTTCGCCTTTTCTATAAAACATGATTGACGTATCGAATACAAATACTCAATAACTGTCTACATAAAGTTTTATTTGTGTAGTCTTTTATTTTCAACAACATGTCAGCTATCCCAGTATTTTTATCTTTTATTTGAGCATGACTTATCGTAGTATAAAGTATGTTGAAATAATTATTTCAGAACTTACGTGCTCCTGACGACAGCGGTTTCCATAGTAACGGTGACCGGGACAATGGTGTACTGCCTCATATCGAAATGTCAAAACAAAATACACACGAAGAACAATGTGAATGTCTCTAACACTATAGACATTGGTAAGCACGAAAAAGCGACCAAGCTTTAATGTGACAGTTTAACTATGGGGAAATATAATCGCAGTTCCCAGTCACCCAAGTTTGCATAAGGGTCTACAAGTGCTACGTGTTAAACGGTTTTAAAAGATTGGCGATAAAACTTATTGTTTTATTTATGCTCTGTTTCGTTTGTTTGTAAACTATACATCGGATAGCAGCAACAACATCATTGATCAGTTATACTTAACATCTGTAAACAACACAAATACTATAAACTGTTACATTCATAAACTTTCGGAGACTTTTCCCACAATACATTTTTGGCGCGGACCAATACATTTTTACCGTTCGAGACTTACTGATGTAAAAATACCGTTTATTTGTCGTTGTTCACTGCCCGACTTTAAAAAATAAATTTATCTATTTCAGATGATATCACCAAGCCATTGGATCCGTTTGCTAGAATCGACTATCCAGAAAGAAAATCGAATTCATGGAAAATCTCTAAACTTTGATGTCCTATAGCAATGTTGCCTTTCTATGAATATAATATTACATATGTGTTCATCATTCTTGACGTAGTTTTTAATCAAATTCATGTTCATTCACATGTTCCTTCGTAACTCGTGACGAAGGCTATTAAGATTAAAAATAATGCACATATTCTGCCATTCTTTGTAACGTAAATGAGTTTACAAATCCCATTATAGTTGAATCGTTAGGGAATAGTTTCGTTCATCATTTCCGACGTCATACGATGTGCAGGATTTTTACGAATTCCCGAAACATTTTTAGCGAAATTATAGGGTATCGTTCCATCGGATTAACATCATAAATACTGTATACTAGTATATGGTATTACACTGCGAATCGTGTTAAAAAACACTTCGATTTCCTTACTGCAGTTAAGTGTAAATTAAATATAAAAAAAAAATCGAATATGTTACTTAACTTTTCCCGCATTCACTTCAAATTCGAATATTGCGTTATTAACACGGCTATAATAAACGTTATCAAAATTGTCAATAGTAGTGCATTTAAAACATACGTCTTTCAACTACTTGATCTTCAATCTCTTCATTTAATGGTGTGTGTATGTGTGTGTTTCAAAAAGGGAGAACGCTTGATACAATGTCGATAGCTTTCATATATTTTATGAATGAAAATTACGCGTTATCGTTTATTTATTTCTTGGAGTGTAGTTGATATTGTTTTGAATTAAAGGTACATAGGACATAGAAATGTTGATAAAACGCGTTAACAATCAACAGGTTATCAAATTCTTTCAACAAGTTTTTCTCAACAGGCGAGTCTTTGTGTCGCTTCGTGTCCTGTTTGTTTATAAAGAAGACCTAATTCAAATAGTGGGGCACAACGTATAACTAAGTATAATTTTGTCTGCAGGGCACTTATGATCTCACCTTATTCCTTTTCTTTATTGGAAACTGTAGTAAATGGGCCGTGCTCTGTGAAAATGGGTTTAATGCATGTGCGTAAAGTGTCGTCGCAGATTAGCCTGTGCACTCGGAAAAGGATAATCAGGGACGACACTTTTCGCTTTAATGATATTTTCTGTGTAAAGACAGTCTCTTCTTAGCATATATCCAGTTAAGGCAGAAAGTGTCGTCCATGAATCTGGGAAGACACTTGACGCACGTGCATGAAACCCCCTTTTAACAGAGGCAGGCTCAAATATTTTAGTTAAAAGCTATGGCATTTGGAATCATAATAAAATAATTATGATATAAAAAAGGTCAATAAAAATGGTTTTAGCAACTAGGATACGAACCCAGGACCTTAAGGAGCAAAATCTAACGCGCTTCCAATGCACCAGTCAGGCTTCCAATGCACCAGTCAGGCTTCCAATGCACCAGTCAGGCTTCCAATGCACCAGTCAGGCTTCCAATGCACCAGTCAGGCTTCCAATGCACCAGTCAGGCTTCCAATGCACCAGTCAGGCTTTAACAAGTAAAACATTGAATCATGTCAATAAGCAGACCGTTCTTTCTTTCAAAAATCATGGCTTAGAGTGTATTATTGCTCTTTTGTACCTTCATATTTTGTTTTGAATATATGGAATTCTTTGTGAAAATAATGATTTAGTCAAGCAACGAATAAGCCACTTATTATCATATATATGCTTATTTAATTACTTGCTATTGAAAACATTCGTAAAAGTTTTAATATGATACAGTGTTTCAAAATAAATCTAAAAGAGTGAAGTTATAATCGTTTGTCTTACGAATATGTTAGAATTGTGTTCGATGTACTTTTGCATCAAATGATGTTTAAAGGTCGAACCAAACGCAACTTTTTTCGTAGTTTATTAACACTTTACGATTGAACGCAACAGTTTGGTGCCGTGACTAGAAGAAAAATGCAACTCAACAAACTCATTTCGTTGCGTGCAGCTCAGTGTCGAATAATTAGAGGATAATACGTGACTGAACCGGGCCGGGCAGTGATAATCGGCCGACAGGGAGTATAGTGGCCCGAGGGCTGTTTGCGACCTGGGGCTGCTTATCACTACCCGACCCGGCCCGGCTCAGCCGTGTATTAACGTCTTTAATATATATCTTACTTTGTTTTGTTTATTTTTGTTCTGTTCTTTCTCTAAAATTTATTACAAAACCAGCTTTCCGTACTTTTATTTTCATTCAATTGATTTCGCAATTTATGACGTATTTCTGTGACGTAATTTCTTTGACGAATAAACCTGTTTTAGCTATTCGGACGTAAAAGGTTTATAATAAATTAATATTAAATATTTTTGAAGCATCGAACGAAAACAAAAACTTATTTCGGATTGTGCATTTGTCATGCATTGGAAGCTTTGATAAAATTCTTGTAATCGCTCCGATAAGTCATTCGATTTTGTAAATCGTGTTTTGGTGACAGTGGTTAGCATTTGCTACATTTGTTTAAAAAGGTGTGATTCAACATAAATATAGATAAAGGGATAGAATAACAGAAGACGGATTGCACATCGTTGTTATTTTATTATTATTGGTCTAAGCATCGGTGGTCATAGAGGTTAGTGTGTCTTTTACTTTTAAATTTTGTTGTTTGGTGAATCCTGTTAAAGCTCAAATAGAGGCATCATAATCAATCGAATTAATTATGATTGGTTATTTCGTTGATGTGTGGCTAAGACTGAATGTGGACGCCATTGTTTCCAGTTGAACGTCACGCGCACTCATTCTGAGGGCCGACTATAAATAATCGGCCCTAGAGCCGAATATTTATAATGACCCAGCAGTGGTGATAATGGCATGAACAACTGTACAATTTTGTTACTATAAATAATAAGGTATGTATTATTAGCGAAACAATTTGAGACACTCGAAGACATTTCTTCAACCTCCGAGTCGCAGAAACTACTGGACATCATTCAAGAAAAAGCACATACGATCAGATGATTGAATATAAAGATCATCAATCATGCCGACCTCGGAGATATAGAAACTGAACTATTCGACAGTGAGGAGTATTTCATTGAACTTGTAATAAGCATACACAGATATAAAGAAAAAATCAAGAAATTACGTGAGACAACATTTGAACAAAGAGATGAAAAACAAAATCATTTCACGACGGGCGAAGTACGACATTCAACGCAACATGCAGAAGAATCTTTCATAGAATGCGTTCCAACTCAAACTTCTAATAGAGCGAATAACATTACTGCGTCTACGAAACTCCCGAAACTGACATTGCCTACTTTCAGTGGTAACATAAGCAAGTTGCAAACATTTTTGGACTCATTTGACTCAGCAGTGCACCAGAACCCAACACTTACGGATGTACGGAAGTTTTCTTATCTTCGATCTTTAATCGAAGGGAGCGCAGCTATGGCAATCGGTGGATTTCCGTTGACAGGCAGAAACTACCAGAGTGCGATCGAACTATTGCGGGAACGCTACGGGCAGACGCACAAAATCATTGATAACTTCATGACATTATTATTAGAAGCTCCCACCGGATGTGCGACGCAATCTTATCAGGAACCACGTAGAAAACAAGTGGCAGCTTCAGGGGCTACGTGTGGCCATCGGGCGGGAAATCAGAATCATAGACGCCGGCTATAGCAACAATCAAGACTTTCATCTCCCGACTGCCTCATTCCCCACAGCATCAAAAGGGGAGGTAAGCCGTCCCATGAAAAGTAAGGTCAAACCGCTGATATGTCCATTTTGTAGTGAATATCATCAACCCCAGGTTTGCAACAAGATTATAGACATTAACCAGAGAATTGACATTGTGAAAAGCAAACACTTGTGTTTCAATTGCCTGAACCACCATAAAATGTTCTTTCGGAATGTAAATCTGAATTTCGATGTCGTAAAAGTGAAAGTAAACACCACAGCAACATTTGCACAAAGAAGACGACACCCGCTTCTTCCATGAACTCGGAAGCCATTCCTTTCAAGTCGGCTATGACCAACAGTGCAATCTTACACACTGCCTCCCATTATATAACAAACGTTTTATTGAAGACTGTTGTAGCCGACGTTCTATCTCAAATTCATAGTTCTTCCGCCAACATTTTACTTAACGAGGGTGCACAGCGATCCTTTATTACAGAGGACCTCGCGAGGGTTCTACATCTCCCTGTTACCGGCCATGATACAATTTCTCTGGCTTCCTGTGTTGGAATGTCACACCAGGTTCGGCCCATACCTACAAGCAAGATGTATCTGAAAAGCGAGACGATGGATTTGATAAAACTGGAAGTTCTTGTAGTGCAAACGATAGCAGTTCCATTACAGAACATTCCCACAGAAAAACGTAATTTGGAGTATCTGAGAGGTCTGAAATTAGTCCACCCGTTCACCGAACACAGCAACGATTCATTTGAAATTTCGCTTCTGGTTGGTGCGGATTATTATTGGGAAATAGTTGAAGACCGAGTTATCAGAGGCAACGGACCAACAGCGATGAAATCAAAGATTGGTTATTTGTTGTCGGGACCACTTCCGGTATCATGAGATCGAACCACTGACCTACACATGAAGCATGTCATCAGCGCTCCATCAAGTACATTTGAAATGGAGAAGTTTTGGAAGCTTGAGTATCTTCAGAAGAGTCAACAGACGGTACTTCCGGTAACCATCAAGAATACATGAGCAAAGTCATTTTATTCGAAGATGGTCGGTATGTGGCAAAATTACCATGAAGAGATTACCACCCAACTCTACCAGCCAACTATGATATATGCAATAGACGGACAGAGGCTGCCATACGCCGATTATCTCAAGAACCGGAAGTGTTAAAGACGTATGGAGAGATAATCGCAGATAAGCTAAAAGGAGGTGTCATTGAGAAAGTAGGCCAACAAGAAGACGTACACACAGTGCATGACATTCCACATCATGGAGTGAAAATGGACTCGATTACTACACCTATACGTATCGTATATAACTGCAGTTGTCGCCAATCCCCTGACCAACCAATCCTCAACGACTGTCTCATGACTGTCTCATGTCCGCCCTACCTGAATGGAATGACCTTACGGGGATTCTTCTACGATTCAGGATGCACAGATATGCGGTAGCCACTGGTATCGAGAAGGCGTTTTTACAAATTGGTCTTCATGATTCTGACAGATACGTCACGCGCTTCCTGTGGTTTAGTGACCCGAGTGACCCGTGCAGTCTACTGATCACATATAGATTCAGGACTGTTGTGTTTGGTGCAACATGCTCGCCATTCATGTTAAGTGCCACAATTTGTAAACATCTTGAACTAAACAGTAGTGAATGGTTGACCAATTATTTGAAAAGAGATTTGTACGTTGACAAGGTGTTATCAAGTTTCTCTAATGAACAAGGTCTTCTTCAGTTTTATTCAACTTCAAGAACACTGATATCAGCGGCAGGTTTCAATCTACGTGCTTGGAACTCAAATAGTGAACAACTTCGCGCTAAGGCATCTGAAGAGAAATTGCTAGACACGGACACTTGTACAAAAATTCTTGGAATACAATGGATCTGTAAAGAAGATACATTGACGTTTGCGGAAAGACAGATTGAAACAAACGGTGTGATTACCAAACGTGCAATTTTACAACAAATCTCACGAGTATTTGATCCACTCGGATTGCTGAGTGCTATTACAGTGAGTGCGAGGATTATTCTTCAAGAATTGTTGCAACATAAATTCGATTGTGACAGCCCATTACCAATTGATGTACAAGACAAATGGCGTAATGTTGCGTCGGACCTGAACTTTTCAGTCAAAATCAATTTCCGACGTAGCTATTTCCATGGCAACCATGACGTCATTGATGAAACAAAACTTCACGTATTCTGTGATGCCAGCATGTCGTCATACGGCGCGGTAGCATACATTTCCAGGGGTTTCTAGACCACGCTGATGATGTCAAAATATCGCGTCGCTCCGTTGAAAAAGTTAAATATACCGAGATTGGAGTTGATGACGGCAGTGACAGGTGCCCGTCTGTGCCAACATATCATACAACAGACAGGCCTCTCCGATGTGTACCTGTGGTCTGATAGCCAGATCGTTTTGCACTGGCTAGTATCAAAGAAAACGCTACCACGATTTGTTCAGAACAGACTGACAGAAATCCAAAGTTTGACTCAGAACCGTAAGTGGAGGTATTTCCCGACTCATGAAAATCCCGCCGATTTATTGACACGAGGGTTATCAGCATTACAACTCCAATTTAGTGCACTGTGGTTCAAAGGAACGACGTGGCTTTCTACACCCGATTCTTGGTCGATATGGCAACAGACGAGTGACATGGTTAATGTGGTAACAGTAACGGTAACAAATAATTCGCAAGAATTTATTGACATAAAAAGATTCAGTTCGTTTCAGAAACTTATCAGAGTGACTGCCTATGTTCTGCGATTTATTCATGATTTTCGCAATGGACGAAAACCTGCAAGCATAGAGCTAACCATTCAAGAAATGACTGAAGCTGAAACAGTATGCATTCGAACCTGCCAGATGACATCATATCCTGAAGAAATCCAGCGTTTAACAGATAACAAGAAGGTATCGCCGCCTGTTAAACAGCTTAAGCTTTTCATGAAGGACAATGTGGTTCGCTGTGGTGGACGCATTCATAATGCAGCCTTAGAAGAAGAGGCGAAACTTCCGATTTTGCTGTCGGCAAAGCATGCATTCACGCACCATGTAGTCAAAGACGCCCATGAGAGGTTACACCATGCCGGACCCAGCTCAACTATAACACTTTTGAGAGGAAAATACTTGATACCAGCTATACGTCCATGCGTTCGTTCGGTATTACGAAAGTGCGAGACCTGCAGAGAGGTTTCTGGTAGACCATACAAAGCACCAGACCCTCCTCCATTACCGAAGACAAGATTGTCAGACGTAGCCACGTTCACCTATACAGGTGTTGACTATTCCGGAGCTCTTAGTGTACGTGACAATAACGGAAATGACATTAAAAGATACATATGTCTGTTTACCTGCGCCAGTACGATAGCCGTTCATTTGGAACTGGTACCAGATCTGTCGGCGGAGTCATTCCTGTTTGCATTTAGGCGCTTCTGTAGTCGCAAATCAACATAAAAAATTATGATGTCTGATAACGGCACGACATTCACGGCTGCTGCTAGACATTTAAATGATTCGTGTGAATCTGCGGTGGTTCGTGATGAATTCAACAACCGATTAATTGAATTGAAATTCATCCCTACAAGAGCTCCTTGGTTTGGGGGTTGGTGGGAAAGATTGATCGGTCTCACCAAAAATGTATTAAAAAGGTACATGTACTTGGTAAAGCGTACGTGACCTATGAAACACTACAGACTATTGTCACTGAAGCAGAAGCCGTTTTCAACGACAGACCCCTTACTTACGTCACTTCCGGCGAGCCAGGACAGCCGGAAACACTGACGCATGCCCATCTTCTATATGGGAGACGAATAACTTCACTTCCTGTCGAGCCTGCGACATTGCCAGCAGATTATCGCATCAATCGTTCGTCGCTTGTGAAGCAAGGTACTCGACGAGTGCATCTCATACAGAACTTCTGCGAAAGATGGCGACGTGAATACTTGACGGCACTCAGAAAAAGAAGTCAAGTACGCGCAATAACAACCAGACGATATCCGTAGGCGACGTCGTACAAATACAAGATGATTGCCCTAGGACGCAGCGGCGCTTGGCCGTTGTGGAGGAACTCGTTCCGGGAAATGACCGACTCGTTCGTTCGGCGAAAGTTAAAACAAAAAATGGATTCACGCATGAACTCGTGCCGGGAAATGACGTACTTGAAAGTTAAAACACAAAATTGACTCACGCATCGACCCATTGTGAAACTTTATCCAATTGAAGAATGCTAGAACAATATCTAGAGACTGTTTATATAATGTGATAATAGAGACTTTATGTGAATATTGCGATTGGCAAAGACTTACTTTAATTTAATAATACTAGTTAAAAAAACAAATAACACATTAGTTCATGTTATATTTTACTGTTGTCAGAATTTATATCATTTCGATGCCCGGAATATGTCGGGAATTCATAACGTTGACGTTAATCCGCTAACATGCACGCGACGTCATGTATACTATCGATGTGTTTTCTTATGTGGTATATATACAAGTTCGTATTAACGTTTATTAAAAGGTCGAACCTAACGCAACTATGTTCGTAGTTTATTAACACTTTACGATCATACGCAACACCCATGATGATTTGGCAGAATGTGACTTGTAGAGCGTTTACAACCTTTTTTTATTTTTCCAATGCATAACTTGCGTATTGATGTTATTGCATGTTTATCATTATATTATATATACATACCTTAATATAAACATGACAATTGCCAAGCAATTTATGTCCTCTACCGGCTCCACCATTGTGAGATATTTTTTTAAATATATTTGTTGCCATAGCAACCAGAATTTTGAACGTAGGAACAAAATGAAATAACGTGCATAATGTCCAAATTGCCATCTATTCATGTTTAAAGTTTCATGGACAAAAGAGAAGTACTTTTAAAGTTATCGCATAATCAAGAAAAGTGTTGCAGACTGACGGACTGACAGACAGACTGACAGACACACAGAGCGCAAACCGGTAGGGGACAAAAAACAAACACTCTTCTTTTTTTCTGGTAACAATTTAATACTGTCTGGTACGGAATGAAATGTTAATTTTATACAACTTGAATAAAAAAAATGGCTTAGTAGAAAACATGATAATATCTGATGATAAAAGAACACAAAAACATGATGATTATGAAATTAACAAATTTAACACACTCAATCGAACATCAAATAGGCTGGTCGTGTATTGCATATATAATCATATACACGTATATTCATACAGTAAAGATCAACCACTTTACAAATAACTGACACTCTACATTACAAGTAAAACGCCCATGCAGTTAGATTATATAAATAATGTTAACTTCGTAAAGGAAGAATTGAAAGGATTTAATTGTAAGCAGACTTCATGCCAACTGAGTTTAGAGTGTTTTTCAAGGATGTTGTATTTGAAAATGCTTATACACGGCGGATCGAAGCCACGCCGTGCAGTAAAAAATAAAACCGCGTGTAATAGTTAATTTGCATACAATAAACACGGTCAGTTGTTTTCATCATATAACACTGGGCTACTTAATTTGCAAATGATCAACAGAGTCCACATTCATCAAGTTACTCCCTTTACCCACCGTGATTTATCACACATTGCAAACACACCGGAAAAAGACCGAAGCAAATTCCTAAAGTAGCAATTGTTAAATGAAATCAGAAATCCATTAAGTTTCTTATCCATAAAAAGTATTTTTTTAAAGAAAAAAAACCCACACATATAGGATCTTGCATACCGTGGTCGTTTTGTATTGAATTTATTAAACGAGTCATCTAAATAAAGATGAAAACGAGGCTTGCCGAGTTTTGATCTTTATTTAGATGACGAGTTTCATAAATTCAATATAAAATGACCACGAATCTAAGATTCTATTTATAACATGACCAACACATTTTATTTTTATTTTATGCTCTTTTCACCGTTTATTTACACTGTAAAAGAGTTTAACTGAAGAAATTCGCTGGAATAATGACGTCATTTCGTCAAAAAATGACGTCGTTTCACAGTTATATAATTAGTGTAATAACACCCGTGTAATAAACAAAATTGAGCATTACGTTGTTTCACTCCTGGAACGTTGGTCATGTTATAAATGAAATTTCATGCTAACGGTTATGACTGATTTAAATTAGTTGATGCATCGCGTGAATCTCTGCAGCTACCTGAAGTGGGCTACGAATCGCTGAACTTACTGGGGCGGCGGATATGCGGGATCCAATGTCGGAGCTGGCTCATTTTTGTATCGCACCAAGGTATCGACCTCGGAGTATTTCGGCGGAGGTGGCCGGATGCTTGACGCCGTGGTAGAATTGTTTGTCTGGTTGATTCCAGTTTCTACCGTGTTTACTGTTGCGTTTCGTTAAGTTGTCAATTTACGGCGGCGGCGGTAGAGTTTTCCTTTTTTCTTCACTGAAACAAAATCAGTATCCAGTGTATGAATTTGGGTTATCCGAAAACATAATTGGTTTAGAATTATCCTTTCTATATATTATATGATATAACGTATACCACATTTTAAAAATACAAGATCATATATGCTCGACGGTCCACGTCTCTTTACATGTACCTATGTGGTTCATGCTAAACAATTCAATCAGGCAAACATGTTCATTCTAAATACCCACACAAGTAAAACTATTTGGAATTCTTGAGAAAATAAATAAATGAATTTCTCACATATTTAAACATAATACTTCGATACAAACAAACCATGTGTAAGAATTACGTCATCAATGAGAGTTCTTGAGTGGTGACCTCTCATTCTCGGTAAAATTCAAGACCAAACCAATTCAATATTTTCTGCAAATAGTTGTCATAATTTTTTAATGCATTTAACATTCTGCACGTTTTAAACCTGTTTATCCGAACAATACCCTTCCGGAAACTGAAAAATTATTTTTGCTTGGTGATCTTTAAAAACACGATACTGAGAAGGAAAACACATTTCAAATAGTATATAATGTTGGTAGGCAGTACACTCTTTTGGAAGTATATACTTAACTGGTAAATGCTTTAATGAAATATTATTTCCTTCTCGTATATGACTGAACTTAAGAGTGCACCATGACATAAACATGTACAAGTAAAGTTTTAAACACGGTCTGAGCATGCGCAGTGAAAATCTCGCGCCAGACGAGATCAAAAACGAAAAGCGCGCGATCTATGGGACGAATAGTTGACATCCGACGATATACAACAAACTTTAAAGTAAGTATGATATTGTTTTTTATCTTACATTTTTGTCCATGAATCTTAAGTTTACAATTAACATTTCATTCAGTTCATACAATGATCTTCGGTTTACAATTTAAATCGCAAACATGATTCGATTACTTCGAGGACATTTTACTTTGATACACCAATCACAAATAAAAATGCATATTTATTACGTATGTTTACGTGAAGTTTAAGATACATTTTGAAAAGTGCAAAGCTTATTCTTCTTTATTTGAACTCCCTCCCAATTAATTAAAATAACATAATAGTTCATATTAGCGTCCTGAAGCGACCACTGAAGGCAGAACATATTGATAGTAAATTGTATGCTTTATTAAAAACATAGAGTTGAATACGCGGAAGGGACTATGCATTCAGTATATGTATCAAAACTTACAGCAACAAATAATAAGTAAGACCAAGAGCGCTACCACCGCTACCCCCGCAGCCACCAAGCCACCGATTAACCCGTCGCGGCTTCTTGAAGCTCTGAAAAACGAACACGACTGCAAAACCACGCTTCAACAATTTCACATAGAGAATAAAGTGTAGCAGGACTTATTTATTTATATTACTGCAGCATTTGTTTAATTATTAATACTTATCTGGTTTCCAATCTAACTTTTATTTAAAGCCTTTATATCCTTGCTACCAGGCTAGTTTGTTCTACATTACATAATTGGGCATTTGTTCCTAATGAATTTCGTAATGTTTACTGTTCATCACTTGGAGGCCCATACATTTATTAAATGTGGTGTCAAGAATATGGTATAAAATTGTTATCATGTGTTTTCATGTCTTAAGTTAAGGCAGAGCCTCTATTGGACTTTCAATACATGAAATTATCATGGGATCTATTGTTTTAAAGCTACTGTGTAAGCTGAAAATTCTTTCTCTCTCTCACTTGCTTTTGCCTCAAGAACAACAAAGGTAAATCTTACCTACTAACGAGTAAAAGCTGTTTCTTTTCTCCTTCTTTATTTATCGGTTAGATATTTTACAGTTAAGTGTAAATCTATTTAAACAAGCAAATTCATTGAATTGATATCCCCAACCAATATGCTTCTGGACACAAAAGTGTTATATTTGACACTCAAAAAGGCATTTTTTCAAGATACAAAGGGCCATAACTCCCTTATTATCCAATGGCGTACAATGCCATTTAGCGAGTATCATTCTCTCATCCATATATATACTCATACTAAGTTTCAATGAAATCCGCCAAAGCACTTCCAAGATATGGCTCTGGACACAAAAAAGCAGTTTTTCAAGATACAAAGGGCCATAACTCCGTTATTAACAGATGGTTTACAATGCCATTTGGCGTGCATCATCCTCTTATTCATATATATACTCATAAGTTTCAATGAAATCCGCCAAAGCACTTCCAAGCTATGGCTCCGGACACAAAAGTGCCGGACGGAAAGACGGACGGAAAGATGGACGGACGGAAGGACGGACGGACGGACAACGCCAAAAGAATATACCTCCGCCCCTGGCGGGGGATAATAACGGTTAATTGAATAAATAACATATCATGGTAAATGATTGTTTCTGTTATATTAAATCCCTTGAGTAACATGGAAATACAATAAGATCAGTCCTGTTACAATATCATAAGACACATAGCATTATAAGTACAGGAACATCACAGAAAGACGATAGCGCAATGGGAATAATACAGCAAGCATTGAAACATTTTAAAGAGACTGTAGCTCAATCGGCATAACAAACAAAATACCGGTCCTTTATATTGAGACGTTAGCGCAATTAGCACAGCGCAATAATACGCCTGGTAAACCAACTTATGAATCCACAATAGGGATACGCTTAAAATCATAAATTTTACTTCTGGGGATACATAAATTGACAGGAAAATTGCCAAAATGGAGCCTCAAGAGGTAAGTCGTTTAGATTTTTCACATATATGCTCTACTTGGAGACCTTTTTCCCAAAAAGCTCAATGCTATTCGACCGCACACACAATATTTATGGTAAATTTGTACTGAATATAGATTATTCTTTTGAATCCGTCCCGAAATCTCTTTCCTTGTGCTGACCTAGATAGACAATGTGGTTAGCATTTCGTATTTTCATAGAAATTCTTTCTCGAAACAGTCGGACATTGTATCCATTTTGTCATATTTTGAACATTACAAATTGCCAGAGACATCGGAATCTTCTCTTTTGTCGCAAATTGATTTGAAACGGCCAAAATTTACCAAAATCTAATAGGGATACATAAGAGGTATTTGGATACATAAGTTGTATTCGTAGTCAGCATATCTCTCGCTCGTGTGAATTACTTTTGGGGGTTCGAGATATATTGCTGTGCAGCAAGAAATGATTGAAGGCAAGTACTCTTGCATTCTGACAGTGACACGGTCATTCCCTTACTGTAATACTGCTAGAATTAATATGTCATTAATCTGAAATGACGATAGTTGAAACATCCATGTTGAAAAAAACTTGGACGTGCATCATCCAACTACCATTCAAAATGATTACCAATAAATGAACTTAATTTAAGAACTTTGTTTCAGAGATAATTACTTTGATACAGAAGCACGGCTCCGGGCAGGAAGTCCAAAGAAAAGACAGTTACATTTTCTGGATTAAACCAGCCACTTAAAGGAGATCGGCCAATTAGATCCCGTAACGCTTACAAAATAAATGAAACAAAAGTGTTGACTTCCAAACGGGTTGGAGTTCACTTTTAAAGTGGCTCACAGCAAGAAAACTGATTTTCACATTTTTTTTATATACGTGTGATAAGCGATTTTCAAAACGTAGAATGGACAAAATTAAAATGAAAAATTCAGTGGCTTGGATGACACCAAGGTCACCTGCTCGCATCAAGTATAACTTTGAAACAATTGTATGCCTCTCTTTAAAGAAAAGGGGGCATATAGATTTGCACATGTCGGTCGGTCTGTTGGTAGAACAAAGCTTGTCCGAGTGTTAAGTTAAGTTTACACAAAGTTTTCAAATTTGGCTGCTTACTACTAGAGGCAGATCCCTATTGATTTTGGTGTTGATACCTCAAAGGTCAAGGTCAGATTAACATTTTTTATGTGACAGCCTTGTTCAAGTGATATCTTAAGTTTTGTTTATCCATCAGTCTTCATATTTGGAGTAGTTTTTGTTACCACTGCTTACTACTAGAGGAAACCCCTAATGATTAAAATGTTATTGCCATTGATTTTAACGAACACATTTTGAATGACATATCAAACCATCAGGCCAGTCCAAATTGATTTGTTGGTCGTCAGATTTGTCGCACCTATTTATTTAAAATGGTAAACAATATATATTTTTTTTACCGCTCGCACTCACGCCAAATTGATTTGTTGGTCGTCGGATTTGTCGCACCTATTTATTTAAAATGGTAAACAAAATATATATATTTTTTTTACCGCTCGCACTCATTTGTGTGTACTTCTGTTACCATAGCGCATGTGTTTTTTTAATTTGAGAAAAAAAGCAATCTCGCAGAAACGAGTTTGACGCTGAATACGAATGCCAAATAAAGTGTTTCGTAACCTTTTTAATCGATAACTGCAAACGCTAACAAATTCGATCGGGACGACCAGAAAAAACGGCTTCCTGCGTGAGCAGCACACGTTTCGCTGTCGTGACCGTTTTGACAAATTGCGGTGAAAAGTTGCTGCAGTTAACCCTTATTAATAAATAAACACATCTGCTTCGGTCTTTGACTTATTTGAATGTGTTTGCTCACGTTCGAACATGCAACTATCAGCAGATACCGTTGAAGCATGTTCAATTTGAAACAACATCGGGACACATGACGTAAAATTGTTATGCATTTTATTCATTAAATGGACATATGGACGGTATTTCCGTATATGTAGGTAAATTTTTCCTATACCACAATTTTAAGTAAATCAAAAACAACATAAAATCAGTAAAGGCTGGTTCTAAAAGTATCACAGGTACAATGTTTTATAAGAATTAAAATACATGGCTGACGGAAAATGTTTTACAGCTAGGTTCGTGTATTTCAAAAACATCAAAAAAGTTATTTGTCATTTATACATTTATTTCAGAAAAATACAATACCGTACTAGCCATCGATATGCCCCTTTTAAAATAAGGTAGCGACAATGGATTATATGCATGGCCTTTGTCCGACTGTCTGTCATTATCATTTTGATGCTATTGCGACATGGTATACCTTTTCACAGCTTGCAACATGGTATACTTTTTCACAGCTTTCAATATTTGAAACTTCAAACAAATATAAGCAGCAGTAGGTAGGCATGTGTCCCTCACTTCAATGATATGGTTATATTTCGTGGTCAAAGGTCATAATTATGCAGCTTACAAGTAATGCTATTCCAGACTGAAAACACTAGCTTTAGAACTGTGTTCTACATTTTACAGTTTAACTGCTGAAACCTAATTTCAGTGCTCTTTTTTCGCTCTTAGTTCGCTCGAGAATTTTCCTGTTTTCAAAACAAAAAGTATTATTATCATTTTTCGCTCGCATCTTCAACTTTAAAAAAAAATCCGTAGACCAACAAATCAATTTAGAGTAGCCTCAACTAATAATTTTAGCAGTAATAATGATGGTGTAACCATCCCTGATAGTATCAGAATATACGAGTAGACCTAATAACCGTCATTTCTTTCTGAACAGCATTATAACTCGACCCCCAAAGTTATTCACACGAACGAGAGATATGCTGACTACGAATACAACTTATGTATCCCAATACCACTTACGTATCACTAATATATTTTTGTGAAATGTGGCCGTTCCAAAACGATTTGCGACAAAGGAGAAGATTCTGATGTCGCTGGCAATATGAAATGTTCAAAATATAACAAAATGGATAGAATGTCCGACTGTTACGAGTAAAAATTTCGATGAAAATGCGAAATGCTAACCACATGGTCTATCTAGGTCAGCACAAGGAAAGCGCTTTCGGGACGGATTCAAAAGAATAATCTATATTCACCCCGCTCGCTTATTGAAATGCGCGCGCAGGCCGGGAACCTCGCTCTTTATACACAATAACAGCCACTAAACACTATGGGCGCCAGATTTGATTTTTGAAGTGCTATTTTTTTTCTGGAAATCACCATGGCAGACGAAATCAAAGTTAAACAATTGGTAAAGAATGATTCATGTGTATGCAATTTACAATATCTTTTGTTGATTGCCCCATTAATTGAGTGAAACAATAGTTAAAAGGATTTATCACATCGTCTGTGGATGTTTCTGTTTAAACTGAAAGTAGATAGAGAAAGAGCAAGGTTTCCGGCCTGCGTGCGCATTTCAATGAGCGAGCGGGGTGACAGCGATTAATTATGCATAATGACGCGCTTCCGTTGCTTTAGAAAATGGCGAGTGATTTACCTTGTCAATCTATGTACATAGTCAAACTATCTATTTTTTAGAAGACGTTTTGTCGGAAGATTTTTATTAATTTAGTATGTGTATGCATTATAATAAACAACAGGTAACTAAAAAATAAATCAATCAATAAATTAAAAAAAAAACATTGTCATTGACATCGAGCGCCTATGGTTTTCCTGTAAATTTATGTATCCCCGGAAGTACAACTTATAATTTTAAGCGTATCACTATTGGGGATTCATAAGTTGGTTTACCGGGCGTGAATAAGTATAGAACCATAACATAGAGACTGTGTGACACTATAAGTATAGGGCCATCTGTTTGCTTTCTGTAATTATCTGTCGTATACAACATACGACTGACTGTACACTGTCCGAGACCTTTAATGTCTGATTGTACTATGTTCTACACAACTAATGGCTGACTACACTCTGTCGTACGTTATTAATGACTCATTGTACTCAACCAAAGGCCGAGTGTGCTTTGTCATTCACCACTAATATCTGACTTGCCCCTGCCCAACACAACTTATTGCCGCCTATACTCAGTCTAACACAACATATGGCTGATTATACTATGTCCCAAACAACTAACGGCTGATTGTACACTATCCTAAACGACTGATGGCTGACTGCATACTGTTCTATAAAATAAATGGCTGACTGTACACTGTCATTAAAAACTAACAGAGCTAATGGTTAACTGTTCAAGCCAAACACAACTTATGGCTGAATGTACTCTTTAGAATCAGTATTAGGAGGGGATTATTGCTATTACCAACCGTTAGTGCTAATCAAGGCAAGTGGCCTATTGCTGTTACTTTTTATTATTATACAACCAGCATGTGTTTAGCTTAATACAATCACGGTGTCTAACCAATACGGATAATACATGAAACTTGTTTGAGTTTCCAGCTATTGTAATACGCGAAACGGCACCGGATCATATCAGAAAATAATGACTGCTGTTAGGTAAGTGTGTTATTTTGTTTTTATAATTCTCTTCTAACATTCAACATTTTTCACCAAACCAATATCCCACTGAACAACTAAGTCATCCATTCAGTACATTTTATACTCGTGCTCAGTAACAAAAACTTCAATTTATAGCGGGAATCTACATTGCCCAACAGTGTATGCAGCACACCTATGGAAACGGAAGAAAAATAAATATACTGTGTAATATGGAAGAGTATTTAGGTAAAATTACATCCTTCTTTATGACTGTCATGATTCTTGATGGTACTTTCAATTTGTATGTAGACACCTTTTCATGCTTGATGACACATCTTGCCTGATGACCAATATCTATTTACGTTTTGCTTAATGGTATCATGCATGTGTACAGATGCAACATTCTTGTTCGTAAATTGCATGCTGGGTTTGTGTATGTTGGTTTGTGCAGAGAGACTTGTGCAATAGGCGCAGTGCATAATTGAATCAAATATTGATGCGTTGAATAAATTAACGCGATGGCCAGATGTGAGTTTCACCCAAGCACAAAGCAACATACAATCAAGCATGATACAATGATATCAATTGACAGTCGTTCCGAAATGCTACGGACGACTACGGAAATTAACGGTGTATAACGGCAATTTTATGTTATAGCAGAAGTTGCGCCCCTTTGTGTGATATTTGCTACTGAGCCGAAATTAACCGCGTGTTTGTATAATTAGCTTTTTTTTGTTAATGACTAACCATAATTTTTGTACAGTAATTTACCTTCAATAACCAAAGAAACTCTATGGATATATTTCAATATATGCTACTAATGCATGTATGCAGAGCTCCAGATAAGACGCTTAAAGTCGTAAAAAAGAATTAAATTTAGTAAAAAAGTAGACTTAAATTATGTACGTACTGTTACACATTTGAAAAATAAAATAAGAATTCAAAATGTGTGATCATGCGTCAAACACAATATCAATGCATATAATGTAAACATTTCATCAATGAGTTCCCACTCGTCTAGGCGCTTATTACAATTATGAAATCAAAAGCACTTTTACGTTATTATAAATAACAGACCATCTTTAAAATAGTCGAAAAGCGAAACGTTTTCCATTATCTGGTCCTTTTATCGCAAAAAGTCTGCCGTAACCCGGCAATTGTCATGATGATGTGCCAAAAATTATACTTACCTGAAAAAAGGAATTAATAATAGACTTTAAGGCTGGATTTTGTTGTAGAGTGTAAACAAAGATTTTGCTGAAAAAGTTATCTGGAACTCTGCATGTATGTTGAGAGGAAATCCATTACATAATTTCAAATTTACTAGAGTACACTTATATTGCACCACATAAAATGCTATAAAACTATAATATTGAAGTGCACATATAAACTTTATTATAGACGGGGAGGTATTTCGTGTCAATCTCTTTCACATATGAAAGAGCTGTTGGTCATGCTGCTTAAAGTACATATAGATGCATGACATAATTTAGATTAAGCAAAATAAAACACTAGGTATTTGCCAAGATTCATTTGAGTCAAATATATACGAGCAGTAAGAGCGTATTCGTGCGCAGCAAGACTTGCTCATGTAGAATTGAACCTCTTATTGTTTTCTTTCGAAATCTAATATGCAATATGCCAGGTGTATTAAGCCCTGTTCTCCCGGCACACGCACTGGTTATACACTTTTAAAAAACGCTATACCAATTCCAGTACTTATGCACTTAATTGATTGTAAACAATAACGGTTGAAATCCGTGCGGGGGATATTTCTGGTAACCAAGAGCGACGTCCACGGTCATGACAGACCTGTTTATATTACATTTTTATATTTTTATTTTTTTCCAAATTGATTGAAAATTATGTTCTGTGATATTTTAATAGTAGCAGAAGTTGTTTTCTCAACGAGGGGTACAATAGTTGTACTAGACACGAGAACTTGTCACTTTCAGGTTTCACTATATACTACAGACATTATATAGACATAAAATGATAAATATGTGTCTATAGACATTGTAATTATAGCCTGTTAAACAGACTAGAGAAATCTGAAAACTACACGCACAGGTCTGTGGCAATGGGGGTTTGGGCTACTTTATAAATATGTGATCGAAAATTTAGAGCTGTAACGATTCACCCATCATTCGATTCGATTCGATTTTGATACCAAATGGTCCGATTCGATTATTTTCAATTCGATTCAAATTAAACTATTTTCTGCTTATTTTGCAAACTAGTTCATGTTTGGTTTGTCCAGGGCATGGATTAATATGTTAATATTAATATTAATTAATATGTTTAGTATCTGTTTTTAACTTATAATGTTATTATGATGTACGTTTTAAGTGTTTAATTTTTTAAATAAAATTTAAAAACGCAAAATTGTTTTAAAACAGAAAATGCACAATATATCGCATGTGTTTAACAGAAAAATGCGCGCGCAGACCGGGAACCTCGCTCGTTCTCTATCTACTTTCAGTTTCAACAGAAACATCCACAGACGATGTGATAAATCCTTGTAACTATTGTTCTACTCAATTAATGGGGCAATCAAAAAAAGATATTGTAAATTGCATACACATGAATCATTCCTTACCAATTGTTTAACGCGATTTCGTCTGCTATGGTGATTTCCAGAAAAAAATCAGCACGTCAAAAATCAAATCTGGCGCCCATAGTGTTAAGTGGCTGTTAGAGCGAGGTTCCCGGCCTGCGCGCGCATTTCAATAAGCGAGCGGGTGACAACGATTTAATTATGCATAATGACGCACTTCCGTTGCTTTAGAAAATGGCGAGTGATTTACCTTGTCAATATCTATACATACATAGTCGAACTTTCTCGAATCTTTTTTTTAAGAATTCGTTTTGTCGGAAGATTTTTATGAATTTAGTATGTGTATGCATTATAATAAACAATGGGTAACTTAAACATAAATAAATCAATAAATTAAAAAAACCCATTGCCATTGACATCGAGCGCCTATGATTACGTCTACTGTAATTATTTGGACTAGGGATGGGCCACACTTCCAACATATCAGCGCCGTTATGTCCTGAATAAAATACATGTATATTTTTTGAGTGCCAACTGCAACTTACAAATATCAAAAACATTCACAGCGGTCAATTTATCGTGTAGGCCTACTGGTCTTCATGGCAATAATAAACGCATTTAGTTTAATGGAGATTATATAACAAAGGGAACTAATTAAGCTTATCCAGTTTACTAGTAAAAATGATTCGGATGTTTTCGCTTTTTTCCGAAAAGTAATTTATTCAACATACGGAAAATAAACGCGCCACCTGTTGTCATAATTTGGTTACTTGCATTCTGCTAAGTTGCATTATGCTAACTGCCTGTTGCTTACTGCCGTTGTTAATGACGCTTAGTGGCAAAACCGATTATGACTGGTTTCAGGAATTATGAACACACAATCATTTGATAGTCACCAAGCATGTTGCAACAATCATCAAGTATAACCGAAAAGAGAACAAGCATGCTGGAATTGTCATGAAGCATGTTAGAATAAACATCACGCATAATGTAAATATTCATCATGAATGATGTAATGTTGCAACAATCATCATGTATAAACGAAAAAACAATAAGCATGTTGGAATTGTCATGAAGCATATTAGAATAAGCATCAGTCATAATGTAAATATTCACCACGAATGATGTAATTTTTACCTAAATACCCTTCCATAGGGTAATATAAACAATGCAATTCTAACTTCTTAGCTAGTTTCCTGATGAACAAGGCAGCATAATTGCCACGATAAGTGACGGTTTAGTATGTAGATAAACAAGCATTCTATATGTCGATTGCTGGTACCGGACAATGCGTGAAGTAAGCATCGAATGGCAACCGATACTAATGAACTTAAGCATAGTGCGTTTAAACAATATCTTGGATTATGTTGATATGGTAAACGTTTACAAATTTCTTGATTATAGATTGTTAAACGAATGGGTCTGTTATTTTTTGTACGTCAGCCCCTGAGCACTCTGTCTAAATGCATAAAAATGTCTTGACTTTACCATGATATAAAAGATTATTTAAACTAGGCACTACATATATAACATTGTATTGGTTCTAACAAAATCTTACGTAGAACGCGTGCTATTGTAGAACGACTGATTCATTAATTATATTCATAACAATTAACAACCCTTTGTATACTAATGCAAAACTGAAGACGGAAAACAAATAATGCACAAATTGATAGGTATTTGTCGTGTTGGGATTACTTTAGTATCAACATTAGAGTTATTATCTCTGTTTTTTTGTACACGATGTAAGTTAAACACACAACAGTTTTCATTTCATAAATTAATTTACTTATTGATGTATTATTTTTCTTTTAGACTTTAGTCCTCATATCTGACTTTGAAGTTCGAGATATAATATGGTGAGTACAGTCTCGGTTAATACGTTAATTCAATGGGCTGATGGCTACTGTTGGATATTTCTTTGACTGAATGTAGCAGTGGGCTGATTATTATTACTTATAAATTTGATTGGAACAATTTATCCTGCTATGATCAACTGCTATGCCCGTGGCAAAGATACCACGGAGGAAAAAATGTGCCAGTTGAAAGGCCCAAGCCCATTATGTCGCAACATTAGCACGTGATAATTGCTATAATTATGATAATTTATTTCAGGATATCACGACCAACCTATGTGTTCGGGTTTAAAACTGCAGAGATTGAATAGAAGCAGATTTTTTTGTTTTCATCTGTAACTCTTGCTGTTCCTCCCGGTAATGAAGCTAGATACCATGTTGAGTCTGGAGTAGATAATTTATTGTTTGAGGTAGACTGCAACAATAATAAAGATGGAAAAGCCATTGAGCAACCATAAGATAGCTGTTTACATTTAGAATGTTCAGTTGAAATTGTTTTCAAAAATAACAAGAATAAATTTTATGAGTGCAAAATATGTGACAACAAATATATGACAAGAGCTGACTACAAACGACATTTAGTAAGCCACACCAGTGAAGGTCAAAAGTGCGAAACAATGTAATTCAGGATATGTTGTACATATGGAAAGCCATACAAAGCTACTATGCGTTAAAACCGTATCCATGGACGCGCAGACAATATAACGTCATTTTCAACATATTTCAGACTGAAACGAAAGATAAAATCGTTTCTGTGGTTACATCAATCAAAACGAACTCCATTTCGCGAGGAAATTTCCGAAAACATACCTGGAACGGCAAATCCACATCAACAGGTAAATCAGAGGCCAAACTATCTACAACAGTCTTCTATGAAACAGCAGCCCTACCGTTATCAGCGTCTTTGAAGACGGCGCACAGAAAACGGAAAGTTGCAGTCCAAAAAGCGAAGTGAAAACTTGTTAAATCCGGTGTAAGCGAAGACCTTGTGAAAGAGTTAACGGATATGCTGCCATCAGTGTAAAACAAGTTAAAAGAACTCGGCCTTTTGGGGAATTTTTCAAACATTATGCGCCTGATCGATTCAGAAAAGTTGCCTTGAAACAATCCCACTAGCCCGATATGGCGACCACTTAACATGCTCACATGCATCGGAAGCGACGATTTAACCCGGGTCAAATAGGTGTCCGAAGATAATTGACATGCCACCGCTTCAAAATAATAAAGAAGTCGGGAAAAAACAAGTTCTGTTTTTCCCTTTTTCCCCCAAAAAACAATTAACTTGAGGAAACACAAAATAAGCCTGTTTTCACGAGTTAATTTTTTTTTTTGAGACGGGAAATCAGAACTTGTGTTTTCCCGACATCTTTTTTTTTTGGGGGGGGGGCGATGTCACCTTAGTGCCACCGTATTGTTCACAGAGAGGTTTGTTTTGAATTTGGTGGCGCGTTTTACCACATCGGACTTTGGGCGGGAATAAAACTCGGGTACAGTATAAATTGGCCGGTTGCGTGTTATCTTCCGTGCACGGTGTATGTTAAAGTAGTACCCGATCCGACGATGACCAATCGAACGTAAACAAGGCAAGTTACTCTAAATCTAACCAGAATGTTACACAGAACTAATTTCCCATACTATTCTTTATAATAACAAATCGTTATCAAATCGTTTATATAATTGTAATATTAAAACAATCATAGGGTTGTTACATGTTATACAATTTATTGATGAATCGATCGTTCTTCAATAGCACGAGTTCTACATAAGATTTTTTGTGAACCAATACAATGTGTAACCTGTAATGCCTTGTTTAAAAAAAAACTTTTTTCATGATAAAGGCAAGACATTTTTATGAGTTAAGACAGAGTGTTCAAGGGCTGAGGAACGAGAAATAACAGACCCATTCATGTAACAATCTAAAATCAAGAAATTATTTAAATGTTTTCTATATCAACAGAATCCAGTATATTCTTTAAACGTAGTACGTACTGTACTTAAGTTCATTAGCCTCGGCTTTTATCCGGTGCCTACGTCATGAATAATCCGGTGCAAGCAATCGACATATAAAATACTTAACTCATCATGATAAGGATTTCACAGAATTGTGTTGCCCTTTTCACGAGGAAACAAGATCCTAAGTTTGAATTCCATTGTTTCTAACGACCAATATCTGCATTTTACTTCCCTTTTCACAGATTTTAGTGCATTGCCTGTTGGGCAATGTAGGTTTCCGTTTCAAATTGACGCTTTTGTCACTGAGCCCGAGAATAACATTTACTGAATGAATGACTTCGAGAGTTCGAATATTGCAACTACTCACACAATGTGCAAGAGATATTGGTGGTGGACGTTAAACCTTTTTTTAGGAAATGTAATACATGGATAAATGGTAAATACTGGTATATATCTAAATAACCATGGTCGAATATGATATTTAAACACGTATAGTTTTCGTCCTTTAAAAGACTACACATATTTTTGCTGAATGGGTCAAAGTTCCCCGGGTACTTCATCAATGTACCCGGGGTACGGGGAAGTAGTACCCGGAAAAAGTTCGTATCCAAAATGTTTCGTACCCATTTTCGTGTCCATTTTTTTGGCATATTTTTTCATACCAAATATTTTCATCCCCACATTTGCTTTCGTAACCAAAATTTTCATACCCACATTTTTTTCGTACCCAAAATTGTTGTAGGAAATATTTTTTTTCGTTCCCATATTTTTTTTACCATAAATTATTTTTTGTACCCAAATATTTTTCCGTATCCAATTTTTTTTTTGGCATAATTTTTTCGTACCCAAAACTTTCGTAACCACATTTTATTTTCATACCCTAAATTTTCGTACCCACATTTTTTCTCGTACCCAAACTTTTTGTACCCACAATTTTTTTGGCATATTTTTTCGTACCCAATATTTTCATCCCCACATTTGCTTTTGTAACCAAAATTTTCGTACCCACATTTTTTTCGTACCCAAAATTGTTGTAGCCAATTTTTTTTTCTTTCCCATATTTTTTTACCATAAATTATTTTTTGTACCCTACTTTTTTTCCGTATCCATTTTTTTTTGGCATAATATTTTCGAACCCAAAACTTTCGTAACCACATTTTATTTTCATACCCAAAATTTTCGTAACCACATTTTTTTCTCGTACCCAAACTTTTCGTACCCACATTTTTTTTTCGTACCCATATCTGAAAAATGTGGGAACGAAAATTGAAGGTACGAAAAAAATCTGGGTACGAAAATTTTGGTTACGAAAAAAATGTGTGTACGAAAATTGAAGGTACGAAATAATTATGCCAACAAAAATATAGGTTCGAAAATAAATTGGTACGAACAAAAATTGGGTTCGAAAAATTGTGGGTGCGATTTTTTTCGGGATACTAATTTCCCGTACCCCTGGTACTTTGAAGTATACTTCCCCGTACCCCGGGTACTTTGAAGTCCCGGGGGACCTTGACCCATTCAGCCATAGTTTTGAATGTGTGGAACCTATAAATACAAGTATTACAAGCTCATTTGAGGACAATCTAATTTAAAACAAAACGAGTAAGCACATGGAAACTATCTGCTACAAACTGGTTGACGACTTATTTGAACGCATACATTTTTTACATAGTGCTTGACAATTTTTTTGACTCTATACATACCAATAGCAAACAATCCAAGTATAACAATTATGCACTTTATTTTCAAATCCATGTTTAAACTCTTAAACTCCTTGCGTTCGACGGTTTATCTGGAACACACACTTAAATTAATCGTATGCCGATTTATTATTTATACAAAAGTATTTTGAAATGATCAAAGGGTAACTGAAGTTTTGAACGATGTCGTTAACAATATCTGTTATTTTGAAGTGCATACGTGTACAGTACACTGATACAATCGATTTATCGATTGAGTTCAAGACTCGGTCACAAATGTCTTTATCCTTTTATTGCGTTATAATAACATATCAAGTCAGGCGTGCACATGACGATCCGTTTTTTTTTAAATATCGCTGTGACGTCATCAAATTGATCTGTCTGTACCATTTCAAAATTGGATTGATAGCTCACCAATAATAGGCGAGATTTCGTAACATTGACGTAAATACTTAAGCAATGTATAAGTTACAAACAAGATAAGTAATCATGCAAAGCATCAAAGGGCGTCGGGAATTTCAGTGTAAAAGACACTCAATGAAGTTACATGTAACGATTTTTTTCTACTGTAAATATTAATATATTGGCCGATTATTTTAATCAAAATAAAAAAAGATACTGGTATAACCATTATATATGATTTTGTGTTATAACCCCCAAATTACCACCAACAACAACAACATAACCTTTATTAAGCTCAAATCACAAATATAGTGACACATGAGTATACAGTGACAATGCATCTTTTACAAAGAGTTATTACCATTATCTATGATGTTTTGTTATAACCCCCAAATAACCATTATCTATTATTTTGTGTTGTAACCCCCAATTCATTTTATTTACATTGGTTTCCTTTTTTTACTGGCATCCGTGTGCAGTTTTTATTAATGGAACAGAACTGTGTAGGTTTTTAAAAATCTACTTCATCTTGTAAGAGTAATTTCATATTTTTCCTAACTTCAAGGGGAGATGATTATGAACGTAGTCTTACGTTGCTCATTTACGATAGAGGTTGAGTACTCATTGATATGAAAACACTGTAAAAGTTGTAATGTCTTTACGAACCCCCCCCACCCTCTGACACATATATTTCATGGGCATAATAAAAACAAAAAATGGTTACAATAAAACAGCATATTTATTTAAACTAAAATGTCTACATCAAAACAAAAAGTTAACATAGAACACAAATTTGATTCTACTGGGGCTCGAACCATGGGCCTCTCACATGTGAAGCGAGCGTGTAACCACTACACTACGGAACCACTTGAAAAATCACCTAACTAAGATATTAATAAGCTAAAAATAGTCGGTTTAAATGTAAACACGGAAGTTTAAACGCTGGATAGTGAGCGGGGTTAAAGGTCCATACCAAAGGGTCCATACCACTGGCAAAATACCACTGGCAAGATACGGGTCAGGCCTTCGGCCTTCTATATGTGGTTCTTAAAAAAACCTGTAGGAGGAATTGATAGTAATGAGACTGGGGTGCTGTGATGGTGCTCCTCATTGATAAGCGGCTGTTTTCTTTATCAAGACTCATTATTACAATTAATAATACGTGTCGCGCTTCGCGCTCTATAGCGCCTTTATTAGTAACTAGGTGGTTGCTAGGATAGTGGAACAAAGAAGTTTTGTTTATATACAATAAATGTTGTAGTAATTGTAATAGGCACAAATGCAGTACTTATTTACACTAATTTACACAAACAAATCACCACTATGCAAGATATTCTGACAACAAAAATATATACATTGATCCGTAAAATAACTTCTCCCCCCATAAGCGAAAAAAAACGTATTACATACTTGTCGCCGCACTTCAGTGCGACGCCAATAAAGGGCGGCTCCAATGTTTTAGGCAGCGTCAAAAATGGTCGGAAAACTTTATTGCTTTCAGCTGAATTTTCGCTGATCAACGACTGTGTATGAAGCATCAAGAACTTAATCAATAATCGAACCAAACCACATCGTGTCATGTAGCTTTGGAGAGTCTTCGTTATCCCTAACATAAATAGCAGGTAAACAATTACAGTGCGTCTAGCGCGATTTCTGCCTAAAACACAGTACCACCGTGGACACTTTTTCGTCAGCGTGGAAAATCACCGTGACTGGAGATCTTTCTAACGTGATAAATCGCGATGACAGTAGTTGATCACCGCGAGCGTTATCGGGAAATCGATCTCACGGTGGAACGCCGCGATCGCGGTGATGACCGCGGCCTCGGTGGTTCGCGGTGAAATACAGGTTAATGTGAAATTAACACAGTGCATTTCGATATTGCAGATCGTGCATGTTTATGCATGCTTGCCAAGTTCATGAATGCTTTGTTACATTTGTATGTATTACTTTATTGTAAACAATCGCCAACATGTTCTTTTTTGTTTACCGTCTTTACAGAATCAGCGTGGGGATGAGTATAGTTTGCGTTTCATACTTTATGTTTTGTTTCCATTGTTTCTGCATGTATTTTCACTTGTTGTTTATTTAAGATTTTTTTGTTAACATTTCGAAAATGTTTTCTTGTTTGTCTACATATATACATGTCTAGCTTGCCAACATTTATATATAAACATGTTACATGTAAGTTGATATCAGACTATTTCAGTGCTTTCCTGTTTCTATTGGTACATGAATTAATTTGAATATAAATTCTAGACATGCGCAGTAAGTATTTTAATTTCATAGTCATTCGAAAATATAAGTTGTCAACTTAGCGATAAACTACATTGTATGTGTATATCCGTTGTTCATAACAAGTTCATTTCGATACAATATCACAATAATAAGATGCCTTTGTACACTTTGTTTTAAATATGTATCGAAACATGTTGGTTAAACTATTTGTATACATAATCTGTGTTCATTTCGATACATATATTTAAATCTTTTACAGAAATTTAACTATTGTGATAAATACTGTTTAGCTTGTTGTTTTACAAAAGTGTGATGTCTTACATTATGCAAAAAAAAAATATGATATGACGGTGCTTCGATAAAGGCTAATACATGAGCAATAAAATGTACATTTATAGATTATGCAAATTTGCCAAGGAAAACTACATGTGTAAGCAAATTATTTTAAGATTTTACTTCTTGCAAACACGTAGTAAGGATAAACACGATGACAAAAATGAACTTTATCTACACACAATTAACATACAAACGCAAAGAAGCATGTTCGCCAGAATTTTTATTTATTGCACATCAAGGACAGAATACGCTATTTATATTTTTTAAACAATTTCTATTTATGTACACAATTTACATTAAAGACAAATACTTGTATACATGCATCAGCAAATACTTACACAGTCATACATACACAAAGACATACATAAATAAACGAACTTCAACAAATCAATACGGAGACAGTCATACATACACACAGACAGAAATACAAAAACTAACTACAATGTAAATCAAATTTATATGGACACAGTTATAAATACAAACAACATACGTGTACGTACAGTAACAAACATCAAATCAATAATAATATCATAAACATCCTTTTACACCATGTATATTAAAATTCAGGTCGTCAATACAGAAACATTGACCTGTCAAGTGGTCCAGGTGACTCAAGAGGCTTGAAATCCATGTCTTATCGCGGTGGCCGGACTGGACGGCGCAGAATTTCATTGATCTTTGACACACACTGCGCATTCCAGGCCTCTGGATCCCTAACCTCGGGAAAGAACCTCGTAACATACCGTTTCACTGCTGACTTTCTTGTTGGACTTAACAGTTGTTTTTTGTTTTGGCCACCACCGTTGTAATTATAGAGGCTTTTGATGTTGGCGGCAGTGAATAACTCCGGAAATAGCCGCCGCACAAGATTAGCGGCAAAGTTTCCGGAGTTTGACGACATCGCCCGGATGGACCTCAACTCTTCATCGGAGATCATCGTCCGCGCGGGTATATCAACATTTTCGGATCCTGTTGCGTCCGAGAGTTCCGTTGTTTGCGGTCTAGAAGATTGCGCGAGCATGCCGATCAGCGTCCCCATCATCGAGCGTATCTCCCCTAACTCAGTGGTTAGTGCTTGAATGGCTTTTGTCTGGGCTTCTCCTTGTTGCCGACTCCTGTACGGATCCCTCTGCATAATCCTTATGCTGTTGACGATCTGGCTCAGTGCCGACATCAGGCTTCCTGGAATGGCTTCGTTCCGTGCTGTTACATGACTTGGCGTCATCGTTGGCGTTGCTGGCGTTGTTGATGCTGTCATTGCGGTCGTCGTTGTAGTTGGCGTTGTTGCGTCTTGAATGGCGGTCGTCGTCCTTGCTGGCGTTGTTGCTCCTTGGATCGCGGCCATCATCGTAGTGGATATTGTTGCTCCTTGGGTGGCGGTCATCGTTGTTGCTGGCGTTATTGCTCATTGATTGGCGGTCGTCTTCGTTGCTTCTGATTCAGGGGTGGTGAAGGTCGTCGTCAACAATGGCTGGGTCGTTGTTCCCTCGATTGTAGCCGTTGGTCCCAAATCGGTTGGTGGCTGGGTTGTGGCAGTCGCAGGGAGAACCCTCAAAAGGACAGTCGCAATGGGTTTTCCGGCCTTTGCCTGTAAAGATTATTTTTTCTTAAAATGTTTGCGCAAACACTGTTAACTTATAGTCGGAAATATAATTACTGTTCTCATGTTATATGGATATAGATGTGTTCGGCTTGTATTTATCAAAAAGAACATTACGATTAAAAAACGCATAAAAGACGTCGTTTACAATTTGATTTAACAAGGAGAGCCTTAAATAACGATGTATAAGAACGACGTTTTGTTGGTAATTCATTTTATAATATGAATATTTTTTACACTATACCTTTTGTTTTTTGGGCTTTGAAACTGCGGGGCCCGTTTTTGTTGGTGCTATTCCAGGGATGTCACCATTTCGATTTACGGCCCCTCGGCTAGAATTTTGGTAACAGCCACTTCTGCCGATCTGCCCCCATTGAACACTATAGGTCTGCCCTACTATCATATGAAGTGGGTGCAAAATCTTATATTAAATAGTGAACGTTTGATTTCTATATTTTTTTTTTCAGTAAATATTAAATTAATTGTGTTACTGTGCAGTCAAAGACAAGGCAGCGATAGTTTATAAACGCCTTTCACAGTGACGATGGATATAACAAAATCGTTTATGTATTCAAGCTCCGTGTGGCTTAAAATTACCATCACTAATCTCTGTATTGCCTCCTTTTGTTTTTGACACCTTATCAGCGACTTTGTTTATTTTATCGGACATTCACACCATGGTGTTATTATGATAGGGGTCGCTAATTGCTGGTCACATGTGCGTCGTAGTGAATTTAACATGATGCTTTTGTTTTTCAAGGCTACACGTAAATGATTGTTTCATCTAATACTTTTCGAAGACGTTGTCTTACCCAATTTTCTATTATCCTACCATTCTGGGACCGCATCAATCTGAAGGAACTCTACCGACCATGGACAAATGGACATCCAAGCCATGAGTTATGGCAGAAATACCGGCATTTGTGCCATCACGATACAATGCAAACTTTTGTTAAAATTGCGAAAAAGTGTGTATGTATAAAATGATAATTTAAACACCTAACAAATCAATTGAATCACGAACGCCTATACAAAAAAAACATCGACGCTTTAATTTTGAATAAATCTTTGTGGCTAATAAGCGTGTTGTAATTATAGTTGCAAACATCAACTAAAACCAGGCTCATGTAACTTGTATTGTGTTAATGATTTCCATTTAAAAAAGAGACCGACACATAATGCTTATGCGTAAAATATTTAATGATGCAAAATAGTGTGACATTAAAATTTCAACCATACTACTTGCAGAATCACACCCGGGAAATTTTAAAATCGCCCCTGAAAGGTAATAGATATACCATTTAAACATCAAAATCAACTGACGTCGTAAAATACCTTTTATAAAAATAAGAGATTTTTTATTGACAGATGTTTCTATGGAAGATGCGTTCGCTTCATGCAAATAATACAATAATAAAGTATCATTTTAGATGAAGCAGTTATACTTCCAGTCAACTGATATCGCCCTTGTACTCATATCATGGTGTCTATACAGACCGTGTCGATAATCAGCTGAGATGCAAATATGTTAAGTTTCAAGTTACACTTGAAATATATAATCGATAAAACTATATTGACCTCACATCGTAATCATGTATGTATGTATTGAATTGTGTACGAGAATTCGTATTTGAATTTAGACACTTCGTCATTCAGAAGTAACAAAGAATAAGAATCATGCATAAATATTTTGCTTTATGCAGCGTTTTAAGTCTATCTTTATAATCGTCATGAGAAAAAAAAATTGTTGTTGATATTAAACTCAATAAATAAATCCCCAACTAGTGGGAGGAAAACCACGATTAATAAAAAATTTGAATTTTTTACGCAACGTCCTGTCATAATTAGGTAGGTTTCCGTAGTTACAAGAACAGTGTCGATGATCACTTTGAGAACCACATCTAGGCGAAAGCACTCGTGAAAATATTATTTTTTCGAAGTAGCTGTTTAACCCATCGAATCACCTTAAATGACCTTAACATAACGCCAGCAGATCCGAATGAATACATTCGAATATTTATTTTGCTGATTCGAGAGAAATCCCCAGAACTTAGGCAACATAACTGCGTCTGTGTACAGCGTAAAGGATGTAACATTGTTCATTGTAAGGAATTCCACACTTCTATCTGCATGTTTAATGACACATATACAAAACTTTGGTTCTGATACCATTACATGTACAAATTCATCTTGCAAAATTATAGGATCCGTACTCGGTCGTCCGGGAAAGACATAATAGACTATCGATAAAAGTCGATAACACGTGTTGCTTTCAAGATGAGAACACAAACAATACCGAAATAGTTGAGTGACATAATAAGACTGAACTCGTTTAATAAAAAAAAAGTTTGCCGAACTCGGTCAGCCCGTCTGAAAATCGTTCCTGAGCACCTTTAAGACTACCGAAATGTTCCAGTTTGCTAGAAACAACACAGTTTGACTTTGATTATATATCGACAAGTATTATGCTTAGATGTGTCCATCAACAAGAAGCAATTAGATTTTTTAAACCGCGTCATGCGCAAATGGGTCTTATACCATATGCGGCCATCGTAGCTTTAGCCTAGCCTGCAGTCTCGCAGTCTGGTCAGGGGGTCACTTCACGAGGCAACGAAACCTTGCGTGATTTTATAGCGGACAGCGTAGATCCTGATCACACTGCGCAATTGCGCTGAATGGGCTTGAGCTACGCCATATAACCCATTTTCGCATTACGCAATAATTGTGATTTGAATGTGTCGAAATAAAACTGCGTGTTTATCAAATATTAACATACCGTATGTTTCCATGTTAATGAAATAAACTCATAATACACCATGTGGGAACATATATGGTAAGATCTCCCGTAGTGTAATTTTTATTTACGAACACTATTGTATGGTTTGAATAAACGTGCATTTAATAACCCACATTTCATGCAGTGTATAGGCGACTTACATGCGAGAGAAAAAAACAATTTAACCTTTGTTTTCAATCGAATTATTTATAAACGTAATATTTTATACTTTTATTTTAAAGGGACTGTCAACCACTAATGCCGAAAAAAGCCAAGTACTCAAATACCGTTTTTTTTTTAATTTTTAGTTTATATTGATTCACATATCACGACTTGTATATTACATTACTTGAAAAAAGTTCAGTATATTCGGTAATAAAATTTCGCGATCTGAAATCGAAAGTTCATCGGGAAAATAGGTGACATAACGATTTACACACTATAAATAACGCGAGGAGATTTATCATTTTATATATAATATATACAATACACTACGCATGCACAATTTGTATTTCTGGGTTTAACACGTGTCGGTGATGATCAATCTACTGGCTTTATTTATAGTTAACTGGTAGTTACCTGGTAGACATACCCAGTAAAATTTATTACAAAATATACAGAAAATATAAAAACTTAACACTTATTTTCAAGTAATGCAATATGCCAGTACTGATATTTTAATCAAAATAAAATAATACTTGTAAAAAATACGGTATTTTACAACTTTTCTTTTCTTCGTCGTCGTAGTTGAAGGTCCCTTTAAAGTCAGTTTAAAGGCCGATTATTTTTTTATTGCAAGACATTTCTTGTCTAACGTAACTTAGATAAATACTAATACCACGAGAACAAACAAAGTACAAGTAGAACATAATAGACATTTTTAAGCTAAACACTTAGCAGTTGATAAATTTAAGACGCCCAACACGCAGGGCGTGCCGATAAGCGGCATTGTTGATATCGCACCGAAGCAACGATACCCTATAGATATGTAATGCCTTTGTATAGTCTTGTTCCATTTCATAGCAGTGCCCTAGCAAGTTCAATGCAGTTTCTAGGTGATACAGGTTTATATGATTTCTGGAATCATATATGTAAGAATCCAATACTCTAAATGCATTAAGCTGTTTGTCACGTTCACCGAGTCCTCCATACGTGAGGTACTGCAGATAGTGTAGGAACGGACGAGAATCCACCTCAGCGTTCTCCATAAAAAGTCTCAAAGTAATCTCTGGCTTCAACTTTCTCTTCTGCGATATTGCGATTCATTTCAAACAACAATATGAAAGGAGTGCAGTACGATTCTTGCCTAAACATTCTGACACAGAATGCGAATGGCGGTTCACTGAACCCATCCCTGTTTGCTGAGTGCATATCAGCAAACACATGGAAATCGCGGTCTCCTTCTATACTTCTACTAGAGCACACAGCCTTGACCCTATTGTGATACCTCCTCTCAACATCCTCTAACACTCTAACTGCCGCGTGAAGATGACCACCACAGTACAATATAGACGCCAACTTTAAGCGACTAGAAGCTACATCCATGTTTAAGGTATATTGCAAACGCATTATAAGTTTGTTGTTAGCAACGTTGCGTAATCGCAAACAGTCAGATAATTTCATTGAATGTACTAACGCATACACATGTTTAATGAATTCTAAAGCACAACTTTTCAATCTTACATTCGTAAAGTATTGCAATGCATTGTGTAACCTGTATTTTATATTTTGTTTCAGGGTTGTATTAGATTTTTGTATTCGATATATGTTACAACGTTCAAGCAAATTATTCATCAGCTCGAACCTCAGAAGTAAGCTGATGCTGTTATGTACTCACTCACGCCTTGGGTCTCCATCTTGTCCGTTTCGCAGTAAACTACGGGCCTGTAACATACTTCCTATGTTATCTATACCAATATAAAATACATCCTGTAAGTTGTTCCTAATCAGGTAGTCTATATACACTAAAAGGCGTCTCTGCTGAACCTTAGAGACTTTCCCATCGAACAAGTTCACTCCTTTTATGACGTAATGCGGGAGCCTTCCCAATCGAAGGAATGTCCTTAATTTGCGTAAACAAAGTAAAAGTAGAAACACAATGTTATGTTCGGACCATAACAAAGGATGGGTTTGTTCAATTGTGTAAAACATTATAGTTTTACAATGAAAGCTTGTTATTCAATCTCCCACATTTTCATAAAATAAGGATTTTATAATTAATTTTAAAATAACATAACATTTAATCTGCGTCATATTTAAGTTTAACATCAACATTCGTTCTATCAAGTTTGGAGAAAGCCTCCATTCTTCGCGAGTGTAGTCACTATCTGGGTGACCGGCTGGTACCAGGAAACACGGAGCTACTTGTGCACCTTCAAGAAGCTGAACGGGTGGCCAGTGTCTACCTCTACATCTGTCTATCCAGTTTTGAATTTCAGGAAGTGGTTTGAGAACGTGGAATGCGTATACACAATCCAAATTAGGCAGGAAGCTTACAGAGGGTCCACTTTTGATTGCGTCTCCAAGATCTCTATTGGCATGTTCGATTTCCTGCTTAAATCGTTCAGCGCTTAAAAGTACTTCCCCAGAATGTTTCATAACGTAAGCGTCATTACACAAACTGCTCGCCAGTTCTGATGAGTCCCCTCTGCTGACTTGTAGAAGGTACTGTTGCGGAGGTGTTCTGTCGTCGTGGAGCATCAGAAGGTTCCCCATTCCCGCCTCCCAGTCTCCCCAGACTCTCATGATATTCACATCGTTGTTGCTGTATAGGATATCAATGTCAGACTGGAGACCGGGCTTGGTAGTCCCTTCCGATTGGCTCCCGAAATGAAAACAATTGGCGTTCATTCCAATAAGTTGCACTCCTATCGTCTCATTACGCTACTTCCACAAGTAAGTTCTTCTCCGCTCCATTACAGTATCCTTTCCAGCTCCAATATCATCTAGTACTTCCGAGATCCGGATTGACAATTCAGTGGAGTTCTCTTGAATCTAGATATACACATAATTATTTCACTCTATATCAGTTATGGTCATTGTTTGCGTTGTTTTCGTTGGTACGTATTAGTTCTATATTGACTTTTACTATGTCTGATATTTTATACCATTTATTATATCAAATTTCGCCACGCTCCCTTTTTTTCAAAGGCAAATTTTGACACGCGCCCTTATCGATAACATCTTTATTGCCTTACGATCTAACTTGGTCCGCAAAATCAGCTTCCTTGATTGACTGTGACGCTCCGACTGTGCTTGATTTACTCGAGAGACGTCAACGTCTAATCGACTATATTTAATTGAGCAGATTTAATCTATAACAGTGCTCGATTCATAGGTAGGTCTTACTGACTGCTCCAAAGCTGTGAATTAGTCATGCGTGAATAACCCTGTGTCAGTATCAATCTATAATGCCGGAGGCTATGTTATACCAAGCGCACTTTTCGCTCGGCAATGTGTACTCCTCCACGATATAATCATTACTTCGGAGACTTTTGATGAAAAACTCGATGTTATTCTCGTTGCAATTGTGCTTTGCATGCATTATTCAGTTATATCTAAACATATATTTTTACGCATAATTATATTTAAATTCACAAATATTTTTTTTATCGTTTTTGTCTTTAAGATAATTAGATCTAATTATTGAAATAATTACTGAGACGTATACCAATTTAACAAAATGCGAATCTGGTATACGATTTAACGTTGCTATGCGCACCTGTCGCTTACATCATTTGGCATTTTATCAACATGGCGGACTATACAGAATTAAATTGTGACTCGGCAAAAATGGCAAATAACGTCGTAAACGATCAAATTAACGATGGAGATTATACATTAAGAAGGAATTAATGAAATGTCTGTGATAATCAACGATGCATAAAAATGTTTTAGATAGCAACAACATTATTTATTTATTTGTAATCTACTCGGCGGATGTATGTTACGGAAACGAGTGTTTGCATATTGTTAGCGATCAATTTACTCGCAATGTTATTTTAAGCATCTGTAGAGATTATTGTTAGAAAATGGGATAAGACAAACATGGTTTCATTTATATGTTAGTGGATCTGTGTATAGTCAGATTCATATACATATATTGCTTTATTATGTTTGTCGTGCTGTACAGTTTATTGAAACAGCATGGAACTTAAATTTACATTGCAAGGTAAATATATTAATATAAATCATAGTAAGTTAAATACATCTATTACCATTAAATGTGCTTGTTTATATGTTATTTTTTCCACAACTGCTTCTGATGCGATTACATGTTTCCCAGTAATTCAGGTATTCAGGGAACGTTTTTGCCCTTTTTTGCATAAACTGCGCGCTAAAATGCCCTTTTTGAAAGTAATGCGCCATGCCCCTTTGCCCTCCTGGGAAAAACACTATATATTTATATATATATATATATATATATATATATATATGAATATGGAGAAAGATATGCGTGAACAACCGTATATACAGACATACAAACGGACAGACAGACAGACAGACAGACAAACAGACAGACATACATATTCCTATTGGAGACTTCGGCGTGTGCGCCTAGCTACGGTGCACAATGAAGCAGACATATATATATATATATCTGTAAAAATGAAAAGTGAATCCGGACTAAGATATCAATATATTGAAAAAGTAAACAAACGTCGCATGGGTATACAAAAAACTGTATGAAGATGATTCCTAAAGACCATGAAAATAAAAATACATTTTTTAAAATGCAAGGCCAGGTAGAACGACAAAAAACATACGCTTCTGTAGTTTCTTAATAAACAACTACAAAATCAAAGGTCTAAAAATTCCTACGGGTCAAGACACTAAAACGAGACGCGAAGAATTAAACAAAATTACAGTAACAAGAGAAACGCTTTCACAGAACGACGAAGTATCGGAAGACCACAACAAATCAGAAATTATAACAATGACCACTACCAGAAACAACGCAAACATTCACCATTTAAAAGAGAAATATACCATAGGTATTAAAACAACGACAGAAGAAGAAACTACAACCGGAGAAATATCAATATTGACAACTCCATCGATCCAGATACTGATACTACGCCAGAAGATCCAACAATTGATTTAAAGACGGGGGAACGGGGTGGAACAGTCCAACATAAATATAGAAGGTAACCTAGCTGAAGTATCTAAACATCATACCAAAATATTTAATTTGTCAAAAAGAAAATTAACCGATATTGAAATTAAAGTCTTATTGAGGGGTCTTCCATTTTCACAAATACCTATTCATAAAAGTAATACATTTGAGGTAAATGTAGATATTGAAAATTTTCATCGAACTTTACGGCTAAAAAATTATTTTAATCATAACCAAATATCACATTACATATCACTGGTTAAAAATAAAAGTAATTTTTGTCCACCAAGAAACAGAAACGAAACATTAGAAAAATGCATTGATACATCTAAAACTTCGTGTTCAAAATACAATCATCGAGAAAATAAAATTAAGCACAACATAACACTCAAAGAAAGGCATGCGATTAAATCACTACCTGAAGATAAAGATATAATAATTAAAGAGGCCGACAAAGGCGATGGGATTGTAATTATGAACATGGATTTTCATGTTAGAAAAATTGGTGATTATGTAAAACGATATTGATTATTATAAAGAAATACCTAATTCTGGTAGACAACAAAATTAACTAAAAAACGAACATTAATCCATATCAATAATAAATTTACTAATGATGCCATAAATTATCTCTTAAACTTTAATGGATAACAAGTTCATTCTATGGACTCACAAACAATCCAGGACGTAGTTAAGAAATCAAAACAGAATATATTGAAGTTTTAGGCCCAGAAGACTTAACTTTCAGAAGTATTGTTGCGGGTCCAAGTTGTGAAACTAATAGACTTAGTAATTTATTAGATATTCTGCTAAAACCTTATGTTCAGCATATAGACAGTAATGTAAAAAAATAACATACATTTTATTCAACATTTACCTACGCAAATGCCAGAAAAAACTATTTTTACATCGTTTGATGTTATAAATCTATACACACACATACCACACATGTTAGGATTAGAAGCAATAGATTTAATATTGGTTGACTAAATATCCTACACTTATTAACCAGCGTTTTGCCAAGCTTTTTTATAAAGGAAGTTCATAAAATAATTCTTGAAAACAACCATTTTCGTTCAACGACATATTGTATAACCTTATAATAGGAACAGCTATCGGTACTAAGGTAGCCCCTGCATATGCACATTTAGTAATGGGATATTTAGAACAGAACTGGTATCATCAAATCAAAATAACATATGACGAACATTTTGTTCTCGTTTTTTTAAACATTTTGGAAAAGATATTTAGATGACTGCTTTTTGTTCTGGATTAAAATATAAATTATATACACTCTTTTTATAGTATACTAAATAATTTGCACCCTGATATTAAATTTACAATATAAATAAACAACTGCAAATTACCATTTCTTGACATACTTATCAATAAAAAACAAACGAATGTTATCACGGATATGTACTACAAAAGTACGGATTCCAGGCAGTGTCTCAGCTTTAAATCATGCCATACTTAACATACAAAAATAAATATTCCGTCCACGCTTGCTAAAAGAATTTGCACTATTGAAACGCCTAAATGAGCTTGAACAATCACTTTTTCAAAGGGAATACCCTAAATCTGTCATTAAACAAGGTCTCCTAAAAGCTCTTTCGGTTCCGCGTGAAATGTTCCGCGTGAAATTTTACTAACAAAAAATCCTAAAAAAAGTTTTGGGTGTAATAAGAATAGTATTGATATTTTAAAAACTATACCAAGTACGAACCAAATTTTACAAAATGCAAAAAGAATAACCTAAAGAATAATCACCTAATTTAAAGCAGTTACTCACAAAATCTTATTTTAACACAGTCCCGCCCACTGTGAAAAAATGTAACGATCTAAGATTCTGCATGTGTGTTTATATGATAGAAGGCGACAACTTTAATTTTATTGATAAAATATTTAAAATAAAAACAGAAATGTCATGCGATGTTTAAAATGTTATTTTTGTCTTAGTATGTAGTGGTTGCAATAAATATTACATTGAACAAACTGGAGACAAACTACGTAATCAACGAACTGTTCATGAACAACAAATGCGCGATCCCTCAAGACAATCTTGATGAATGTTCTAAAATGGACCCAGCTATGCGAAACCGGTCAACATATTTTAATACAGTTTTTTATACCCATGCGACGTTTGTTTACTTGTTCAATATATATATATATATACAATATATCTTGCCATTCATTTGTGTGTTGTCATACATTTAATTTCCTCTTTCCGTCTGTTTAAAAGTCCGTTTGTATGGCTATTTATATGTCTACATCGGTTGACCCATCTGTCCGAGAGCTTGTCTCGTATTTTTTATATTAAATAATAACAATAAATGAAAACAAACATTAAATATATACCTGCATGTTTGTTTCAAGTTCTTGGTCTAGTTTTTTTCTCTTCCCCTTTGATGAAGTGCCCGCAATGCAAGCTCTTCTGACACGAATGGTGCCCCAAAAACATTTACCCTGCCAGATAAAAAAAATATAATATGAAATATTGTTATAATACACATTTGGATTAAAATGCAATCCCGGGAACACAACTATTTCATAAAACACTAAACTAGAGTCACACATGGTAGACAGTATTCTATGTGAAATGTAATGTATCCCCACGTCGAAGGAATACGTGTTGTAGTGAGTCGGTCTGAGTCCTTGTTGTTGGTATCCTACGGTAATAGTATTTCTTAGTGTCTCATTTTTTCCCTCGGGAATATTTAAAATAAACATAAGATATATTTAATGAACATTACATTTTTTATTATTCAGTATTGGGATATAAATCGGCCGGAGTCCTTGTTGTTGGTGTCCTACGGTAGTTTCATTTCTCACCGTCTGATTATGTACTCTCGGGAATATAAAAGATAAACATAAGATATATTTAATGAACATTATATTTTTATAATTATATATTGGGATATAAAGTTATATGTTTGAATGGTCTCTGATAAGACTTAGTTGATGGCTCCACCATCTCGACGAGGTTCTCCTCCTCAGCAACTGTCCCCACCATCAAGCTCCCACCAGGTTCTCCCCCCCCGTTTCTGACCTCCTTCCAAACTATTGTATGCGTTTTCTAACACAATTTCTATTTTTACATCTTTAAGATTTATACACAAATATAGCCACTATAAATAATATAGCTACTTCCACTTATGACATAATAACTATCATATTTATACGTGCATGTCACCGATATGCTTGTGTCAATTGAATATCGTTTATTAAGAAAGACATAGATACATAGTGCAGTGTTGATAAAGATCAAGGTACATCGAGATATATCGAGGTAGATCATAAGTTATAAGCTTCTCATTATAATATCGCATATAAATTGAATGTCTTTTCCATGATATTTACAAAATTATCATGACATGGTCCTTGATTTCATATTTTAATGTTGCAGGAAGTGTAATAAAATCGTCTGTGGCAACGCACCCAGCAGGGATTACAATACTTTCAAATGGTGCTGTGTCCTGCATCCAACTTCACTTGAGATTCGCTTCTTGTTTACATGTAATAGATAATCTTAATGGTTTTAATGCGATGATAACCCATATACTATCTGATATATATTGTGAACTGTACATCCACGTACAAAACCTCATTACAACTGGATATACTGTTCTCAAGATCATTAATGAACAAGTGAATAACACAATTAGTAGAAAGACCTACATGAAACAACAAACAACGGTTTAATGAAGCGACAAAACGGAGCTTTGGAGCAACTAACTAAATCATCGTTCACTAACAGAGCATAGCGATTACCTTAAGCATTAACAGCTATACCTTCTTATAGTATCATAACGTGCTGTAACTTAATCTTAAAGGTCCGTGGGTCACGTTACTGTGCGCTATCGGAATATTCACGATTAACTCAATTGCAAATTCGTCGTATTGCTCATCTTTACAGCCATAATTATTTTGTTGTTTTCAATCACCCCTGTAAACCGTAAATGTTTATAATAATTCAAGATATCCGTTTCGTAATCAAATGGTTATGTATTAAGCGGCGGTAATTCCGATAAAATAGTCAGAAGTATTGACCTTAGTAGTAACGGGAAAATTATATTAGGAGAAAGATGTCCTAAACTCAAAGCAGCAAGTTGATTTTCCAATTGTTTATACAATTAAGTTGTCCTGTAAAGAAGGTCTCTTAACTCCTGTATCAAAACATCTAAGTGAAAATATTTAACCATACACGTGTTCGTCTCAATTAAATGAGAATTGACTTATATAGTTATATTATTTAACAAGCAAACTAGATGAATTGATATCCCCCACCAGTATGCTTTTGGACACAAAAGTGTTATATTTGACACTCACAAAAACATTTTTTTCAAGATACAAAGGGCCATAACTCCGTTATTTACAGATGGTGTACAATGCCATTTGGCGTGCATCATCCTAGTATCCATATATATATATTCATACCAAGTTTCAATGAAATCCGTCAAAGCACTTCCAAGATATGGCTCCGGACGAACGGACGGAAAGACGGAAGGACGGAAAGACGGACGGACGGACAACACAAAAACAATATCCCTCCGCCGATGGCGGGAAATAAAAAATCTAAGTGAAACTATGTAACCATACAAGTGTTCGTCTCAATTTAATGAGCATTGACTCATGTGGTTATATTATTTAATCTAGCATCGATCTGCGATAGGGTTCGGAGCACATTATTTAGTGAATTTCAATTTTCTTTTACGGCTTTCTTAGTTATACTGAGTACAGTGTTTACTGACATGCATCATGTGTGATTGTCTTTGATGAAGAGTTTCTAAAACCGACTTGATTTTAGTTATATCACTGTCTATCCGTTTCAAATATAGTTCTGAGAATTTCGCCACCAAAGTTCACGTTTCTGTCGAATTAATTTGTTATGGTTTACTTAGTTCAATAACTCAATGTACATACTATTTACATGTTGTAACACCGTACTGAGTTCTTGAATAGCACTAATATACAGATTAAAAAGTGTTTAATTATTGGTCGGCAAATACTTATTTGTCAGAGTTCTCGCTAACGCCTCGTCAAGTCATGTTGAACTGTATCTAAGAAATTGTCATATTGCTGTCAGTCTATTCAAAAGCTTATCGTCCATGTCGACTGTGTCGTTGAGAAGGTGTCTGCTGGCACAGCTATAATATTATATCGTCCAATAGGTTGACAAACTATTCGTCCAATAACTTAATGTCAACGTCTATAGCAAGTTCGTACTTGATGCGTTTTCTACTATTTCTATGAAAATATAGTTATTTACCCAGATTATATGTTCCGTCGCAATTTTCTTAGACCCAACACATTAACTTCCATGTCGTTATAATTGTGACTATCAGATTTCCTACCAGCTTCAGAATGTCATAAACGCTCTGCCTTGAGCTCGTATTTACGTTTCAATTCGGCAAGCGGTACATCATCATCGCTATCCGATGAGTCACTACGTTTGTACGTTTGTCACTTAACTAACTAGCCAACGGAATGTTATCATCAGTTTAAGAAAAGTCAGATTCGCTTTCATGACTCCCTACACTTATATTTAGATGTATACTTACCTCCGAGTCGTATTCATCACTCGGCGGTACAACATATGTAGTCTTACGCTTATCTCTACTTGCCTTGATGCGTTCTTGCGGTACATCCAATATATCTATGTCTACACATTTCAAATTTCTAGCGTGAACAGTTTGTTCCGCTAAATTTACTACGCTTTTAAATTTAAATGTAACAGGCGTAATTTGATCAATTACCCTGAAATAAAATTCGTCAAAACTGTCCAGTTTACTGGTACGTCCATGATTCTTAATCATTACTGTCTGTCCAACATCCCGGTTGGGTTCCTTGGCGTCTAAATTCGCTCGTTTATTACTCTTCTGTGTTGACGTGTTTATATTTTTATACGGTTCTCGCTCATTGCTCTATGCAGAATTTCAATATGATACCTGGAAGTGTCCTCGCCAAGATAATTATGTATGTATCAATCGGGCGAACTGGGTCACGCCCGTACATAATGTAAAATGGACCGTAGATTCAGAAGGATCAGTACGAATTTATGATAAGCAAGCATTTACATGTAGATCCCAATCATTTTGCCCCTGATTACAACGTTTTCATATAATATCGTTTAATGTACGGTGAATTTGTTTCACTTGATCATTTGCTTGAGGATTATAAGTCGAAGTGGTGTTCTTCACAATACCATAATATTTACATATATAATCAATTACTTGATAACACAATATCTATTCCGTTATTGGATCGTATCTGATATGGAGAACTAAACCTAGGTATGATTTTGCGTGTTTACATTTGACCGGAGACAATTAAATCCACATTGAATGTTCGTCTACACAAGTGATTAGATATGTATTCCCTGAACAATTTTCTTATACGGTCCTGAAGTGTCAACTTACCATGTAAACCCTCTCCCGTGTATTACTCTAGTTTCTTGAATAGGTACGTTTGTGTTTGATCTGGATATTTGATCTCATGCATTGTCGTATCTACATCTCAACAGCGTGTCTGCTACTTTTTTTTACATCCGGAAATATATTGAAAATCTACATTGTAACCCGAAATGACAAGAGCATAATATTGTAACTTTTTAATAGTAAGATTTTCTGTTAGCAAATACATTAATGGTCGATGATCAACAAAGCATGTTACCGGGGCGTCTTGTACATACATGTCGCGTATTTGAAAGCAAATGCTTCATTTTCAATGATATAATACTTTTGCATAGACGGACAAAGCTTATGCGATAAGAAATGCAACGGCTATTCATTTGGTATACCTAGGACTATGTTTTTGTTATCAGCACATTCTTGACAGAGAACAGCGCTTATGCAGTCATTCGACGCGTCTGTATAGAGTCTATACCCTTTATCTCGGTCAGGAAAACCTAGTACCGGAGTACTTGTCAACCGTTCTTTTTATAATTCAAATGCAAGTTGGCATTCGGTCGTCAAGTTAAATCGTGCACACTCTTTAGTTAGAGCAATAAGCGTTGAAGCAATTTCGGAGAAATTCGGAATAATACGCCTATAAAATCCATTCATGCCTATGAAAGATCGAATTTCCTTAAACGACTGTGAAGCAGAAATTGGTTTAAGAGCACTAACCTTCCCAGGGTCTGGTTTGTAACCTTGTTTGTAAGAATAAATCCTAAATAGTTGGTTTCCTCTTCAAAAACACTGCATTTTTAAAGTTTTAATTTCAATGTGTTTTGTCTCAGCCTATCCAGAACAAGATGAATATGTTTTAGTGATTTGTGACATCCCATCGCAAGAAAAATAATTTAATTGCATCATCTAAATGCTGAATAGCAAATGATTCAAACCCCTTTAACACTGTGTCCATTTACCTTTCGAAAAGTGAAGGGGCTTCCTTGGCACCGAATCGCATGACACGAACATGAAATAATCCATATACCCTGATTTAAAACCTTTTTGACGATGCTGCGAAGCAGATCGCCTAAGTTATCATAACATGAACAATTTCTTCATAATGGCGACCTATGTAAAAGACCGAGCCAGTCCGAGTGAGCTAGTTCGATTTTTCTAATCGGCATACCGCGCTGATTATCATTGAAAAAGGTATAGGGCAGCTATAAATAGGACAGCATATTTTGGGAATTTGTTTAAAATAATTTTTAACACGTTAATTTTAAATCAGTTATATTCAATCCATTATATGTTTATAGATCAATGAAACAACTATGCATTTTCTGAATTGTAATTGACATTTGTCGTGATTCAGTAAATAAATTGCGAATTAAAACGTGTATAATTAACTTTCAACGCGATCAAGAGTGTAAAGAAAACGAATTATTTCCAACCTGCCATTTGTAAGCATTGTAGCGACTATGGTATGTGAACAGGATAATAGCCGTATTATATTTGTGAAACTTGCTCTTATGCGTGCTTTCTCATTTTGCATATTTAATAAACTTTTCAAACAGAAATTACAGAGCCACATCAGTGCACATACTATGTTTGATAATTAATTCGTGTGTTGGATATTGTTTGCTGTTTTAAACACATATTAGGTCATATCGTGGAGATTTAGTTAACCTTACCATGTGTTCATGTGCGAACTCACGTATTCAAGCGCACTTACGACTATGTGCTCATACCTACTTTCGGGAATCATCATGAAAGTATTGCCGTACTTAACGAACAAACATGCCTAAGCTTATTGAATTAGAGAGAAAAAATATCAAAAGAGAAAAATTATATATTCATGTACACGGGCATGTAAAATCACGTCCGTACACAAAGCATCATTAACTTAGGAAAGGAAACAACGAAATATAAAATTTGGTATGAAAAACATGTGAAATTAAAGATCATGGTGTAATTAAAGAGCATGACAAGTTTTTAATTTATATGCTGAAACGTAATGTTATAACCAACAAACGTTTTACTGTAACAGAACATTTTTTAAGATAAGTGGTACAGCAAATACACGTGGAATATCTTTTTAAAGATATTTCTTGTTATATTTGATCGAGAATGTAACCCGCCTCACAGTTTCGCTGAATGGATCAAGTTCCCCACGGTACTACTTCTCCTTATCCCCAATTTGTTTCGTACTCTACATTTTTCGTATACAATTTCTTTATACCCAATTTTTGTTCGTTCCCAATTTTTTTTCCTACCCATTTTTTTTCGTAACCAAATCTTTTTTCCTACCCAATTTTTTGGGGGCATAATTTTTGTACCCAAAATTGTTGTACCAATTTTTTCCTACCCAACATTTTCGTACCCACATACACAATTGTGGTAATGTAGATAAACTTAAATAGATGATTTTATATCAATCCACTTCAAAAGCATCGTCACACCATTAATGTCAGTTGGATACGGTCTAAGTTGTGTTGGTGTTTGGTCTCCTGTGTTAATAGTTGCTTTATAACTGTAGTTGGCGTTAAATCTGTATCGCTTTTGGCAAATAGATCGCTTTTGCATTCTAACACTGTTTTTTTAGGTGAGTGTATTTAGGATTGCACTTGAATTCCAAATCTGTACGATCATATTCAACAGAAGTATCGTCTTCATTATTAAAATAGTGGATTTGACCTCAAATGACCTTTCAAGCTTACCAACGATTGTATTTTTACAGAAGTTTAATGTTTGACCTGTGTTGTTAACAAAGCAAAGTGGAAATCGTCTATGATCGGTTACGATGACTAAACTGTCCATTAAATTAAAACCGGGTTGATTTTTTTAAACAATCTGATGTATAATGTAGATCTTTTATCCCACTTTTACAGCGAAATCGGTTGATTAAAGCCCCGTTTATTAAATTTCATCTATAATCAACGGCAAGGCTATAATCAATGGCACGAAATGACGTCATCAACTGCCGAACCGGGACTACTTTTTCCCACGCACCTCGCCACCTATTTGCCAAGTGCATCAATAATAAAAACAATCTCAAATGTTTGTCAATCTTAATGACCTTAAAACAAAGGAAAGTAGCAAAAAACGTGTTTTTTTGTCATTTATTGTCATTAAAACCTAGTATTAGGTAAATTTAACACTATGCAAATAGGTTCTGTTGTTGTTGCTCCCCTTTGAAGAAGTCAGTTCGAGTTGCTCCCCTTTGACCGTAGAAAACAATCGTCTGGACCAAGAAATCCTGTGTTAATTTACAAGCTGTACTAGGATTTTTCTTCAAAGCATCTTTTCTACCTGGCAATACGCACAAATGACACTGCATCCCGGTGATTCTTGCGTCAACAATTTGGTGTCAACAAGTTAGGTCAGATGCTGAAGGCCATGGCAAAAGACGCCGGCTTTCTCAAGCACAAGAGAATAACGAACCACTCAGTTCGCAAATTCCTGGTCCAAAAACTTCGAAATGCAAACATTCCACCCACTGAAACCATGGCCATAACAGGGCACAAAAATGTCCAGTCCATAACCAATTATTCCAACATATCTGTTGAACAGCAGCAAAAGTGTTCATTCTTGCTCAGTCCAGTAAATTTAACAATCCAACAGATTCCTCCTGTTCACCTTCATGCACCGAAACTATGGCCGAAATGCAGCCTAGACAACCACTGTCTACCTTCGAACAAGTTGATCTTGATGTTCGCCCCACCCAGTCACTTCACCAGCAAATGTCTTTCTCTAGTTCGAACAACTTTGCCTTACAATTCTTTGGTGCCACTTTCAACATTCAAAATGTTAATGTATATAATTAGCTTAAATCCAAGTAATCTTTGTTATTTCGTCACGAAATAACCACATATTATAACAAAGAAACAAATATTGTGCAACTCGTGATCGACTCGATAGTTTGATATCGAAAGTGAATTGTGTGTGGTGTTAGGCTACGTTGTAAACAAATGTAGTTCCTTGTATATAACAACTTAATGTCATATTGATATCTAAAACTTAAAGATTTGCAATTAAATATGATTAAAATTGTAATTTATTACGCTCGACACTTTGTTACAGAACGATATTCTGATTTAAAAAAATGATTATTTGATCAGCGGTTATTTTTGGAACGCGGAGTAATACACTGACCTTGGATACACTACAGTCATTATCAAAGTACGACAAACACTCATGAAAACTTATTTTGTTTAAGTAAAAATAGTTAACTGAATAAAAAGTGGGATAAATAGAATAATAGGTCAGTGTTGATTATAGATCCGGTTTATCATGCTCGGCACGAAAACGAAAAAGCACTCGCCAAGGCTCGTGCTTTTTGTTTTCTAAGCCTCGCATGATAAACCTGATCTATAATCAACACCAACCTATTATTCTCTATATTCACATCCACTTGAAGTTAAATTCTGTTTAACCTTGCCCATAACAGTAACTGTTGTGAAGGGTTTAATAATAATAGCTCGACATGTTCTGACTAATGAAGCTATCACTTTTAATTGGAATGTCTTCTCAATTCATTCGTATCCTTTTAAGATCACAGTAATTTCAAACACTGATCCAGGTAATTTATATTGAATGGCCTTATGCAAAGTTTCCCCAAAGATTGGCCTATATCGTGAAGTTGTTGTTAGTTAAAACGCGGGAAGTTTCTCCTGTAATGTTCTTTCGATCGGAATTCCCAACATGTGTTATCAGGATAATGCGTCGTCATTTAACCCATCAATAAATTGTCCTGCTAAAATACGTGGCATGGGGCCCCTTTTGTCAGGTCCACCATCATATGCATCACGCGCTTACATTAACAGACGTTTTCCGTGATTCGCAACATTCTACCCTGGGCGTTGCTTAACATTAAGTAATAATCTCAAAGCATATTGCGGGTTTGTTATATCCCCATAACGCATTTTTCCGTTCAGATTTTAATTTTCATTATACACGACATCAGGATTTGTAGTCAACAAACGCTATACAAATTCACAGACTGTGCACGCAGCCGTTTGAAATACCACTTTATTTCTTTACAAGACTCGTCGCAATTATGTATAAACAATTTTCTAATTCTTAAGTCCAGTCATGAAATTATGATGATTTTCCCGAAAATCGTGGTAATTGTGCTTAACGGTATTTGCGTAAAGAGAATCTCTTAAATGTACAAACTTTCAGCCAAACAATAAAAAGGCGTTGACTGTTGCGGACCGGTAGCCATATGTTACAAAAATGTTTGTTTTGAAATTCGAGTCAGAAACCGAACGAGATTAAACAAAACTGACCTGACGTCGACTCGCACTTGCTGTTTCTGTATAGGGGTTTGTCCACCGCTCCCGGCACTTTCGAGTATTTCCCAACCCGCAGAAGTATAATTTGTATTTAAATATAGCACTATTTTAAATTACAACGTATACAAGTGTACAAAATGATATTATTTAAACAAAAACGTAGAATATTCTCAGTCTTCCTCGTCTGGTGTCGGCGCATATCGTCGGTGTCTTCCTGGCGTTATGGTCGTCGGTGAACAGAATAAGAACAAATAGCTGCTGTCGCTGGTTTTCCCCTCAGACTGACTTCAGAACAAACGCTGGAAAGACTTGTTATAGTTGAGAATGATAACAACTGCACTTTCCCGTCAAGATGCTGGTCACGGCACCATAACATCGTCTGTAACCCTTCGACCTAAACTTTCTATGTACTTAGGTTTTTGCTAATTATCGAACGCGTTAATAAATAAACAAAGACGTACCTTTCTAGGAAACGTATATTATTATAATATATATATATACTATCTTCAGTTCCTCTTGATACAAATATTAGAAATAAAAATGTATTTGATCGTATAGTGGTAATCAGTTATTTTATTTATAACACAAGTATCATTTTCCACAAGTCCAGTGTTTTAATATATTTTTAAAATCCGTTCTTCTATATATCAGTTATCGTGCACAAGTCCAGTTTAATATATTCCGTAATAATATCAGAAAAGAACGAAACGAAACGTGTTAAGGAAATCAAACAGTATGAATCTAAATATCCACTGCACTCTCTTGACGCCACTTGGAATAATCTGGCAGTCTTCTCGACAGAATGGCGCGCTATTGTCAGATTTTGCTCTGGTTGTATACAAAATGTCATCATCAGGCCGTTTGACTACAACTTTCAAGGGTATGCCTTATTTAACCAGTAAGCACAACTAAATTATTAATAACATGTAGATGAACGGTTTCCAATGCCCAAAATGTCATAAACATGTTTTAAAATCAATTAAACATTTCCATTCAATCCGAAGGTGCCCGCAAAAAAACAATATCGAGGAATGTTACACGAAATATGTTTACTACTGGACAAAATATTTCAAAACATTTCTTCAATATAAAATAACTTCTATAAGTATGGTCAGTGTTCTAGTTTACATTTAATTTACGTGAATGGTTTTCAAAATTGAGTTCAGATAACCTATATACTTTGTCAGCTTTCTAGTACATGCTGCGTTGGAAAAAAGTGCTACAGCGGGATGCGTTAGTGTATGTTATGTTAAAAGAACTCACGCATTACCATTATATGTACCGTGAATTTGGGGCAAAACGATGGTTTTATAAATTTCAGAAATGTATGGCATTCTTCTATGGAACACAATGCCATACACTACTCAGACACAAGCACGAAAAATAAATTCGCTGAAGGACACAACGGATCTCGATACGAATGTCTATTAATCGAATTCCATTTCACTTCTGTCGAAAGGAAAATCGTAGACATTCGCGTCAAACTATGACGTCGTTTTTCTACGAATGTATCTTAACGTCAATACAATTCTCGAAAAATATTGACGCCAAATATTGATGTTTAAAACAATCAAAATAATTGAGCAACACAAACTTGTTAAAAAAACTGATTCCATTTTATCAATTAATGGTCTAAACGTGTGTTTATTTGTGTCATGTGTCAAACGATATTGTAAGAAAAATGATGCAATATTTGAATAATTATTCTCCATTATTTATAACTAGGTTTATGCAATATAATTAGTTAATGTTTGATACAATAAGTATACTATGATGTCATTGCTCGACCGGCCTCATTTTACATTATGTTTTATAGACGGCGTGATTCCCTCAGTAGACCAACCTTTTAAACATGTTGTCAAAGTAAATAATTTCCATCCCTTGCACCGTATAATATACATATTATTTTACCTTAATAAACAAAACCGGTCTCCAAATGTCCATAGCAACTGGAGTAAACATCATACGTTATAAACTCATTGATTTAAAAGAGTTTCCCGTTGCCAAATGCAACCGATTGCAGTAAACTGTCTATTGCAATGAGATGAGATGATTTGCCGACTTCGATTTAACGATTTGCAAAATAAGACAATGTGAATCATGTGTTTTTTATTTGATATTTTGCAACTATATTGTATTTGCCGATGTTTGATTTATCTATGGGAAGATGGACATGTTTATTTTAAAGACTGTAATAAACTATGAGCATAGCAATTGTTTCCCATTATCATAATCGGCATACTGATTTGACAATATAAATTACGTTATTTTTCGTAATTATTTAAGAGAAACAATATATAAATTCGACCAAGTGAAAAGTATATAAAATGATGTCAGCATAAATTGGTTCATAATAGGTTGTATTCGATAAAAAAAACTTTTTTTCATAAGTATAGCTCATATTTATGAACAAATATTTCAGAAATCATTACTTCAGTTTAGAATGTTTATAACTTCACCAACGAATTGTGCGGAAAATTTTGTCAGCAGTATTTAAACAAGTATTGGAAATAGTTCAATGAAACCATACATGACAAATGTGTGTATAACGAGCGCATGTTATTTCATGTTCTAAATTATACATATGAATATGTATGCGTGATCAATCGAACTGCATGTTAAACCTTAATTTACAAATTTATAATCACGGATTTATATATTTAGGACACCGAATATAGTTACGCAGACACATGATAGCATACTGATATCATCATGCGCCTACCTTGTGAAACTTTATCTTTATTACGACCCCGGCCTTTATATGTTCCTTTACAAATATACTATATCGAGATATTCAGATCGATAAAGGAATTTTAGCCGTTTGGACTTTGTAATTTAAGTCACTGTTGGCCGGGCATTCTTTGATAATCTCTTTTAGTGGTGTGTTTTCCTGTCATTGTTACATGCTTAAAAGTACTAGGCATAGAAAACAGGTAAAAAGTCAGGCAAATTGATGCAGTGATAACATTTGCACAGTTAAAATTGCATGAAAGCTTGCAAGAACAATGCATATACTATATAACATTGCGAAAATTGACGTATCGACTTTCCAAGTACACAGTGGACCATACAGATAAGATAACATTGGCTAACTACCTCGCCAACTTAATATTGCAACTACATACCGCTTTGATATTGTTAACCCAGAGCTCGTCTGACAAGAAAAGTGTCCTCCTAATCAAAACATTGACAAAACATAATATTATAATTAAAACTTTTGTATATAACAATGCGGATGGACATTTAATAAAGATTATCTATAGTTTTGTATTACATTATATGTACGTGAATTATATAATCAATTTGTATCTAAGTTACTTTTACTCGGTAAAGCTACAAACTAGTGTAGTATTCGTTTGTTCAGCTCGCGTATAATTAACGTTGCCTTAAACGGTAAATACGGTTATATCTTAATTTGATTAGTTTAGAAATAAATGCCTGATACATGTGGTTTATGGTGACATCATCAAACGTTCGTAGTACCACTGAAAAAAAAGGACATTTAACCACTCGCCAAATAACTGGAAACTCCGCAAACTTTGTCAGGTGACCATGCAATTAGAAAATCCCGACCAGCGTTAACAAAATACGCACTTCTTAAGGATAAACCGAAGTGATTTTTGGAAGTGAATTCATATTTAAATGGATTAATTTGTTGGAATGGTTCTCTAGTTAAAGATACACACGTTTTGTGTTACCATTTACTTTATTCAAACGAGTTTTGAAGCTGATTCATGTCCATTCCCCGCACCGTATACTAGAAACGTCTGTAACCTTAACACATTAATCTGTTTTACTCATGTCCAGTGTTACTTTAGTAAATATTTATATTAAAAAAACTCTATTTAAACATTCATTCCAACGATTTTCCTAGATACAATGACGTCATTTGGAAGAGGAAGGCTGGTTTCAGAGTTATACACCAAACCAACAGATAGGCACCTCTACCTGCACAAGGACTCGTCTCATACAGAGTCTACGAAGAAGGCCATTCCATACGGCTTAGGTGTGAGGCTGAAACGAATATATTCGGAAGAGACGGACTACAAAAAACACAGATTAGATCAAAGAGCAACTACGGAAGCGAGGATATACTGGCCGATTTGTTGAGACAGAACTGAAGAAAGTTGATAGCAAGAAGCGAGAAGATCTGCTGCGTACGAAGATGCCTTCAAAAAGTACTTCTAGGGTACCGCTCGTTATCACTCTCAGCGCTACCAAATATCGGCCATATCCTCCGGCAACACCTGCCCACAGTCCACACTTCCGATCGAATGAAAAACGTATTTCCTCAACCCCCGTTAGTAGCATTCAGAAGAAACTGCAACCTGGGAGATATATTGGTACATACAAATCACAACTGAATATTTTTCCGGGTTCCAAACAGGAGCGGACTTTGTGGCGCACAGAGGTGCGCAATCTGTCCGTACATGATGGAGGCCGAAAAGTTCAGCGATACCACCGGCAAACCCTACAATGTGCGGAAAGAGGTCACCTGCAAATCCACCAATGTAGTCTACGCTGTGCACTGCGAACGCTGTAATACCTTTATATACGTAAGGGAAACGGGAGATACCCTGTACCAACGACATCTCCTTAACCTGTCCCGGATACGGACTCGACACAATGACCCGGTTGCCGAGCACTTTTACACAAACAGCCACATCGTCGCGGACTTTCGGATCATGGGACTAGAAAAATTAAATAGATCCGACGAGTACCGAAAGATCATTGAACACATTTGGAAGCGCAAACTGAGGACGTACAAACAATATGGACTAAACACAGAAGACTTATAAAATTGGTACGCAATATGTAACGTTCAACAATATAAGGTCACTTCCGCTAAAACATGATATGCTTCACAAATAAATGCCGCTGAAGAAGACAAAGAGGTCGAAAGCTACGGAAAATGTAATCAAAGCCTATTTCTGGTATTTCACTGTTACAAACAGTGAAAAAAATAACAGTATATAAATCTAAAATATTTCATGGCTGACAGGGTGACAGTAAATTTGTCAACTTGAGGAAATATTGTCAACCAAGGCGAAGACATGTAATATTTATTTTATTATACCGAACAAACTTTTCAAACATGAACAATTTATATGAACCATGAACAATTTTAATATTCAATAATTGAATTTAAATTCAGCAATGAACAACCATTAATATTTTAATAACAAAAATAAAAGTACACTGATTAACACAGTCAATTTCTTGTCACATAAAATAAAAATTCAATAGTTAAACAGTAGTATTATTTAAACAGTATTAAGCAGTATCTTTTTGTTTTAGCAAGTTAATATAGTGATAGTGAAAATGGACTTGACAGTTGCTTAAGTTGAACTGAGGAGCAGTTCTGTGAATGTCTATGAGTCTATTGTAACTCTGCTGAATCACTTGCTGTTGAACAACATTTTGACTACTGACTACTGGCAATGCACTTTGACTACTGACTACTGGCAATGCACTCTGATTACTGACAACTGGCAATGCACTCTGATTACTGAAAACTGGCAATACATTTTGATAAATGACAACTGGCACTGCATTTTCAATACTGTCATTATTAGTTACATGTAACGACTCTTCAAACGCATTATCATCTGAGGAAATATTTAATAGGTCTTGTTCAGACAGTTCATTCATGTCATTATGACTTTTTACAGTAGAGTGATCTTTTCTATTTGAAAATGGCTTGCTTAGACAATCTGACATATCGCATTGCTGATCGTCACTAAAATGTGTTGAATAATTTCGTATCGAAGCTTCTGATTTGTGGCCTGAAGCCCTCGTTATGTTCCATGTCTGTCAAGTGTTGTAACAGATGTAGCCGTCGGCAATTAATAGTGTACACTTTTGCAAGTCCGGCATGTCTGGAAATGCTAGGCATCATTCCGGATAAAGTATTCTTTTCTAATGGAGCAGCACAGTACCAAATGTCACTTGTCTCTTGAAATGATTCTTACGGTCTTTGACATAATGCTTCGAGATAAGGGTTCAGTTTAAATAGGTACTTCTCAAAGCAACGGACTGGGCAAAACGTACTACCAGGCTGTTCGTAGATCTTTCCTTCTCCTGTGGTATCATCAGGCGTATCGTCAATCCTAAAAAGATGAATTCATTTAATTAGACACTGGTCTGACATTTAAAATTGCCTAAAACTGAACATATATATTTTTGCTAAAAGATTATGCGGTTTCATCATTAACATTCCATGTAATTTATGACTTTTTCCTCTGTCAAACAAATTAAAAGCCTCCTTTTATAGTAAAATTCTTTGCAGCAATTGCCAGCTTTTAGTAAAATTAATATCCATTTGAAAGGTTGACACTACTTATTTTTTAATTGACCATACCCGTGATTTTTTGTTGATTCTGCGATGTTCTGGTGTATGAACTTTCTCCCGGTTGAGTCAGTTGCTACAGCAAATGTTGACTTCGTCATAGACCGAAAGTTATCTTGACCTCTCCTCAGAAGTACATTTAGTTAAACCACATCCTGTTTATGAGACCACACGGAGTGTTAATATTAAACGGTACACTGTTGCCACTTAAGTTTTCCAGATCGCTGTCGGATATTACAGGTTTGTGGTCGACACTCCCATGTCCACTTCGCTTAAGCTGCTTAACTTTTGAATTGTTGGTTTCATTACTTAATGAAAATAACTGGTCTTTCAAATTAATGTTATGCGTGCTTAAGAGATGCTTGGAAATTCCATACTTCAGATTGTCTGACGTACAGATGCATAAAAATAGCGTAACTGGTTGTTTAGTTCCGCTGGATTTTCCACGAGATCACCAAGATCGATGTCATTGGAACGAAGAAATTCGTTGAACAAGTTCACACCATGTTTAAATACACGTTTAGTGTTTTTAGAGTCCTTGTCATGATCCAATGCCTTCAAATCATCCTCGCTTATCGTTGAAAAACGTTAACTTGCAATATTGTTTGCCATTTTGTCGTCTGTTTACAACGGAAAGTTAAAACTGCTTACTGTGCATGCGCGAATGGGACAGTATAAGTTTCGAACATTCTGCACGTAATTTCTAAGGTAGCGGGCAACAGTATTTTTGGACAGTATTTTTTTCCCGCTGGGTCACCATTCGGCACGAAATTGCTAAGGTAGCGGACGACAGTATTTTTCGGACAGTACATTTTTTAGTATTATTGTATTATAAACGGACTTCATGGAAACAACAAACACCTTTTACTACACCGTGTTGTGTCTGTTTTAAAAATGTGTTACAATAACACATGTATACTTTTTAATATTCCCAAAGCACTCTTCAACCAGACAATCGGTTTGATAAAATAAATCATAACACTCTTCAAGTACATAGTCAAAACATGGCATTGTTTAGTTAAGTGTTTACACGTCACTCACTTGTACTTGAAGAGTTAAGATTATGAATAAAATAGGCGCCAAAAATCTTCCTTATAAGAAGAACACTCACCGTTCATATCTTTTGTTCAGGCATGTCTCTGAATTGAAACACTTAAAGGTAATCTTCAAAACGCCCTTCATCAACAAAGTTAGATTAGTTAAAGTGATAAACAAAGTGATTAACAATTTTAGCTTTATAATCTAAGTAATGTTCTTCTCACTGAAATCTTTGAAAGCAACCAAATAAATACTATTTAAAGTAGTTGTATGAGTGTATATTAACTTTTTGAGGTGTAATGAAATACTTAATATAAGAGGTCATTTTAGATGTTGCCGAATATTTATGAATATAAGGAATGGTCAAAACTCTTCAAGTATCTAACGGAATGTATTATTTGGTGTGCGTGAAAGACGGTTCAAGACCGGAATCATGCAATCGCAAAGAAAAACATTACCGATAATACCAGGTGCATAAAATATCAATGAATAAGTGTTAAAGCAGACACAGCGTTGATTACTGGAGTATTGCTTGTGTACGTATTCGCCAAATCTTTCTACGATAAAAAATGAGCAATACAAATGCATTAAATTAAATTTAGGAACAGAAACTGTACATTATTGAAGCAAATATTCATTAATGCGAAATTACAATACCGTTAATTATGACCTGCTCTTAATCAAAACAATACATTGTGTCAATATATATGTTTATTGTAAGCATGTGAATATCAAAATACAGGCATTTCTCTATGAAGGATAACAGGCTGTAATACCCTTATGAGCATAACATCATAGTAGGGGAGCTGCCTTAAACAATCATTGGCAATTGGATAGAAAGTCTTGCACTGCAATATCAAATGTAGAAATTGAAGAAAATACAAAATATTATACCTTGATAATTATCTGCTGCTGCTGCTGCTGCTGCTGCTGCTGCTGCTGATGATGATGTTGGTGATGGTGATCGTGCGAGTGGTGGTGGAGATGATGATATATATATATATATATATATATATATATATATATATATATATATATATATATATATTATATATATATATATATATATATATATATATATATATATTTATGTAGAAATTGAAGAAAATAAAAAATATTATACCTTGATAATTATCTGCTGCTGCTGCTGCTGCTGCTGCTGATGATGATGATGATGGTGATGGTGATTGTGCGAGTGGTGGTGGTGATGATGATGATGATATATCTGATATATATATATATATATATTTATATATATATATATATATATATATATATATATATATATATATATATATATATATATATATATATATATACAGGCATTTCCCCAGGCGGTTTTAGCACAGCGGGCCCGCTGAGCCTGAACTTCGAAATCCATTTTGCCGCGGCGCTTGATTTTCCGATCTTGTCGCCGCGACGCTTGTAAATGTGTCAAGCCCTTGCAAGCCGTGATCCATATATTTTGATAAGACGCAAGCACGATTTACGGGTCGTGTATATGGGTCAGTTATGGTGTCTGTCCACTTAAAATGGTCAAAGAAGATCCATTATAAACCGGTATACGCGGCGTAAGAGTAATTAAAGGTATGCTCAATTTTGTGTTGTTTTATTTTAAGTGCATGCAAATATTTCAGCGGTGTTTAAAAAAAACAGTATTGCTTGTTTCGGTAGTGAATTTTCGAAAAACAGAACATAACATGCGTTTTATTATAACTTGCACAATCTACATCGTCAGTCTAACAAAACAATCAAGGCATGAGTAAGAATATTCATGTCACATTAATCGTATAATTTCAGTAAAATAAAGTATATATTTCATCGTAATTGAAGTTGTATTTTTAATTAATTGGAGTAAAACCCCTCATTTGATTGCTACCGCCAACTAAAAATGTGTTCACACGATTTTATAAAAATTTAAAGAACCTTCATTAAATGCATTAACAACCTATAGTCAGAGCACGCTATAAACCCGCAACAAAGTTTTCTTTAGCTTTTGGGCATGACAGAATGATACGATTTTAGAAACGACCAAGGCCTGTATTTGGGAAATCTGCAATTATCTATTTCTTCGTTAGTGCTACTAATGAATCGTCGCTGTCAAATAGTGCATTAAATAAAAGTGAAAGTTTCCAGGACGTTGTTAGTGATCCTGAAACCTCCGACCCACCTACCAAGCGACTCAAACAGCGAGCCATTGGGTTCGAAAGTAGTTGGAAGCAAGATTTTACATGTTTAACAGAAGTTGAAGGAAGTGTGTATATCTTTACTGATGTGAATGTTATATATATATATTTATATTATATATATATATATATATATATATATATATATATATATATATATATATATATATATAACATTCACATCAGTTTTCGCGCACTACCGACTATGAAACTGACTAATCCGCGCATGACGGGAAAAAACAGCTTGAACTACGAACAGTTTCGTACATGAGGTACTTATTATTCTCATCAAAGTTACAACATGCTTCTCAATATTACTCATCGTATTCAGGAAGTATCTATATCCGGTGTACACTCACAAACATTACATGAAGGCCTTATGTAGCGTTAAATACACGGTGTAGAGAGATTCACAAATGGTAATCATAGCCAACTAAATCGAGCTTAAGCGTTTATTTCTAGATGATATAAAACTCTTTATATTGAAAAAACGACCCCGTTAAAAACCCTAAAGAATCTAAGTTTAATTTAGTTCACGTATCTATTAACTGTGATCGCCTTTGTAAATTATTGATGTCTCAAAATTATAAGAATACACAATAAACGTTGCCAAGAAATACAAAACATATAACAAAATATAGCCAACGGAATTACTAGTAATTCATTAATTGGGAGTTGAATAATCAAGGAATCAGACACTACAATATAACGTTGTAACGCGTTGAGATTTCGGTCACTTAATATTCGAATTTAGATTAGCAATATATTTTAAGTAATGCTGGTGTATGTCGTCGAAAGTATATAGTATATAGTTAAAAGTACCGATGTCAACCAACGTAACCAACACACATTTAGTCATTTGGTGTAAGCTGTTCATTTAATGGCACTTTTAAGGCAAAATTATTTTACTTCTTCTCTAAAAATACACGGTTCAACCTACCCAAATAAGATTCCATAAACAAGTATTTCCCTTCAATAAATTATTAACAAACCATTCACCAAAGTAGTACCGCAATTTGGAGACAACATACTTTGTTTTTTTTATACCAACAAATGCTTTGCAGTGTAACATGTAATTTATACATGGGAATGTACTTTTTTGTACAACCAAATGTTCACTTTTAAGGTGTCAGATTGTCCCAATGGGCATCATTTATCCTCTCGAAAAAATCATAATTGTCGTTTTCGCTGTCGATAATAATGAAAATAGTAGTAGTAGTGGTAGTAGTAGTAGTAGTAGTAGTAGTAGTAGTAGAAGGAGTAGTAGTAGTAGTAGAAGTAGTAGTTGTAGTAGACGTAGCAGTAGTAGTAGTAGTAGTAGTAGTAGTAGTAGTAGTAGTAGTAGTAGTAGTAGAAGTAGTAGAAGGAGTAGTAGTAGTAGTAGAAGTAGTAGTAGTAGTAGTAGTAGTAGTAGTAGTAGTAGTAGTAGAAGTAGAAGTAGTAGTAGTAGAAGTAGTAATAGTAGTAGAGGTAGTAGTAGAAGTAGTAGTAGTAGTAGTAGTAGTAGTAGTAGTAGTAGTAGTAGTAGTAGTAGTAGTAGGAGTAGTAGTAGTAGTAGTAGTAGTAGTAGTAGTAGTAGTAGTAGTAGTAGTTGTAGTAGTAGTAGTAGCAGCAGTAGTAGTAGTAGTAGTAGTAGTAGTAGTAGTAGTAGTAGTAGTAGTAGTAGTAGTAGTAGTAGTAGTAGTAGTAGTAGTAGTAGTAGAAGTAGTAGTAGTAGTAGTAGTAGTAGTAGTAGTAGTAGTAGTAGTAGTAGTAGTAGTATAATTAGTATTAGTCGCAGTAGTAAAAGCAGTAGTAGTAGTAGTAGTAGCAGTAGTAGTAGTAGTAGTAGTAGTAGTAGTAGTAGTAGTAGTAGTAGTAGTAGTAGTTCTAGTAATAGTTGTTGTAGTAGTAGTAGTAGTTGTTGTATTAATATTATTAGTAGTAGTAAAAGCAGTAGTAGAAGTAGTAGCAGTAGTAGTATTAGTAGTAGAAGCAGTACTAGTAGTAGTAGAAGTAGTTGTAGTACTATAATAATAATAATAATAATAATAATAATAATAATAATTATTATTATTATTATATTATTATTATTATTATTATTATTATTATTATTATTATTATTATTATTATTATTATTATTATAGTAGTAGTAGTAGTAGTAGTAGTAGTAGAATTAGTAGCAGAAGTAGTAGTAGCAGTAGTAGTAGTAGTAGTAGTAGTAGTAGTAGTAGTAGCAGTAGTAGTAGTAGTAGTAGTAGTAGTAGTAGTAGTAGTAGTAGTAGTAGTAGAATTAGTAGCAGAAGTAGTAGTAGTAGTAGTAGTAGAAGTAGTAGTAGTAGTAGTAGTAGTAGTTGTAGTGGTAGGTGTAGTAGTCGTAGTAGTAGTAGTAGTAGTAGTAGTAGTAGTAGTAGTAGTAGAAGTAGTAGTCGTAGTAGTAGTAGTAGTAGTATCCTGATGATGCTGATGATGATGATAATGATGATGAGTATGATGATGCTGATGCTGATGATGATGATTGATGCTGATGATGCTGCTGATGCTGATGCTGATGCTGATGATGATGATGATGATGATGCTGATGATGATGATGCTGATGCTGATGATGATGCTGATGATGATGATGGTGACGATGATGATGATGATGATGATGATGATGTTGATAATGATGATGATGATGATGATTCAACTTAATAACTTTTGGAAACCACTGATTAAGTTGAGGCCTCAGCTTGGTAACTTGTGGCGACAACTTCATAACTCTTTCCCACAACTTATTAAGCTGTTGCCTTAACTTAGCAAGTTGTTCCATCAATATAATAACTCGTGGGAATAACTTGCTAAGTTCAGGCCACTACTTTAAGTTAAACCGATCAGATCGACCGTTTGATCACAATTATTACCCCATATACAACTAGGTACTCGGGTTCGAGCGTCGGTCTGAGCACTACCCTTGCAAGCTATTGATCCCGGGTTCGAGCCCCTGTCTAAGCACTTGTCATGTAAACTATGGATTCCAGGTTTGAGCTCCTCTCTGAGCAATTGCCATGTAAGCGACTGGGTTCAGGGTTCGAACCGCGGTCTTAGTACTAGCTACTTAAGCGATGGATTCCTGCTTTGAATCGCGGCCTGAGAGCTCCCTGTGTACACAATCGGTTTTCGGGTCCATCCTTTAGCACTTTTCCTATAAGCGACCGGCACTTGAACCCGAACATCTATCGCTTGCGAGGCGAGCTCTAATGCCGGGTCTCGAAACCGGGAAAAGTCTCTTACGGAGCTGGTGCTCAGTTTGGTATGTTAGCGACGGTTCTTGGGTTCGAGTCCCGGGGTGAACCCGTAGCTAATGGTCCGAACGTTCAGATTGGGGTTCGGTAACGGAATCCGTCGCTTACAAGGCCAAATGGTCAGGCTAATGCATGGACCCGGGATCCATAGCTTTCAGGGCTAGTGCTCAGACTGGGGCTCAAACCAGGGACCTGTCGTTGTTGGTGCGAATTCTCAATTTGGTATTCAAGCCTTCGCTTACATGGCAAGTCCTCAAACTGGGGATCGAAACCGAGACCCAAAATTTTCAGGTCTAGTGCTCGTACCGTGAACGAACCCAGGAACCGTCGCTAACTTCTAATCAGGCATTTCTTACAAGCCTCGTAAGCGATGGATCCCGGGATCGAGCCCCGGTCAGAGCACTCGCCATTTGTCAGAAGGGTCTCGGTTTGAATCAAGAACCATGGACCGTTCTATTACGAAGCGAGTGCTTTGGGATTCGAAACCGGAATCCGACGCTAACGTGGCCAGTGCTCAGACCGGGGTTGTAACCCTGAACCCATTTGCTAACAAGGCAAGTGCTCAGACAGGGTATAAAAATCTCTATACACATGTACTACAGATATGATGAAAGGGTCTCTATCACACCCCTCTCTCTCTCTCTCTCTCTCTCTCACTCTCTCTCTCTCTCTGTCTCTGTGTCTCTGTGTCTCTGTGTGTCTCTCTCTCTCTCTCTTTCGCTGCCTCTTTTTCTCTGCCTCTCTCTCTCTCTGTCTCTCTCTCTTTCTCTCTTTCTCTCTCTCTGTCTCTCTGTCTGTCTCTCTCTCTCTCTCTCTCTCTATCTCTCTCTCGTCTCTTCTCTCCTCTCTCTCTATCTCTCTTCTCGAGCGATCTCTCTCTAGCTCTCTCTCTCTCTCTCTTCTCTCCTCTCTCTCTCTCTCTCTCTCTCTCACACACACACAAACACAACACACACACCACACACAACACACAACACACAACACACACACACACACACACACACTCTCTCTCTGTTCTCTCTGTCTTTCTCTCTCTCTCTCTCTCTCCCCCCCCCCTCTCTCTCTCTCTCTCACACACACACACACTCGGTTTCTCTCTTTCTCTCTCTCCCTCTCCCTCTCCCCTCTCTCTCTCACACTCGCTCTCTCTCTTTCTCTCTCGCCCTAATCCCTCCCTCCCTCCCTCCATCCCTCCCACCTCCCTCTCTTCCACCTCCCTCTCGCCCTCCGTCCGTCCGTCCCTCCCTCCCCCTTGTCCGTCCCTCCCTCCCTCTGTCCGTCCCTCCCTCCCTCCGTCCCTCCCTCCGTCCCTCCCTCCCTTCGTCCCTCCCTCACCTCCGTCCCTCCCTCCCTCCCTCCCTCCCGTCCCTCCCTCCGTCCCTCCCTCCGTCCCTCCCTCCGTCCCTCCCTCCGTCCCTCCCTCCGCCCTCCCTCCCTCCCTCCCTCCCTCCCTCCCTCCCTCCCTCCCTCCCTCCCTCCCTCCCTCCCTCCCTCCCTCCCTCCATCTGTCTCTGTCTCTCTCTGTCTCTATACACAGTTTCAGAATACAAGTTGACGAATCACAATTCAACATTTTAAAACGCATTTTCAAGTCAACCGGTGTTAGGGTACATATTGTCATTAGTATTAGCCTTCCTTTGCCTTCTGGTATCGTGGAAGAACCTACTGTCCAGCTTAACTGTATAGTCTTGATAGGTTCCAGGTAAGGATTTATTAAGATTTCGATATATCATCATCATCATTGTTATATCCATGGATGTAGATAGGTGTTAGGCACATTGGATCGCACAATTATTGGTTCTTGACCACCTGCTCGCTGTAAACAATTTACATGGTAACACAATTAAAATGAACACTTCACATATCATTTATTAATTTAGATTTTTTTCTTGAAAGTTTTAGGTTTAAACATTAATTCTGATCTGAGATGAAAGTATGTTGAACCAGACTCAGCTCATTTACGTTCGTTGTGGTGGATTGACTTTCCCATTTAATGCCTCAGCGATATTCATGCGCTTTGTATTTTCACCATCTATCTATTTATACAGCCATGCGCCCTTTATAGCATTTTAGGCAGATATGGACATTATCGAGTCCGTTATCTGGGAAGAACCAATACTTTGTGTCTATGGAGGAGATAATGAGAACACTCCCCGCTTAGGGGGCGGACCCACGAACTCCCGATCCCTAGGCGAAATCTCATCCACTTCACCACCGCAACCTGGCATCTAACCATCTAACCTAATTCAATTCTTGTGTTCTCTCTAATCAAAGACGTACAATGTAAACAGGGCTTTCATCTTGTATGAGAGTACATGAGACCACAGAACGGAGATTTTTTGTGATTAGTTTAAAGAGGAATCATGTATGGTTCCCTTTTCAATGTTTATTTTATAAAATAGACTGTTTGGCATCTGTGTGATATATTGTTTTAATTATATTTGATGGTTATGTAGCGGGGTTTGTGTATTGACACAAGGGGCTATAGTTTCCAACTTTTATTTTGGTTGTATAATTGATGATGGTCTGGAATATAATTATTGCTCATTGGGTCATTGAAATGGCCAACAAGTCACCCGGGGATGACTAGAAGCCGATTCGTGTCACCCTAGGGTGACTTCAAGCCGATTCATGTCACCCTGCTATCCCTTAAAGATCAGATAGTGCTCCAGAATGGATCCTGGATGTGTAGCAACTTTCAAAAATAGATTAATAAGACTGATTGGTTTGATGGAATCATGCACATGTCAATCCATCGTTTTATGTACTAATATCAATTATCATGTAAAATTATTGGAAATAATTGTTCTATGTGTTTGATAACCTTTTTTAATATGTATGCTATTAACTTTGCTGTCTTGTCAGCCATATAAACAAGTTTGTTTAATACTCAAAAATAATGTTTATGGTGAGTGGGTTAAAGTTTATTGATGTTGATTTATTGAAAAATTGAACTGTGCGGACAAATTAACTACTACAGCAATACGACATCAATACAATGCATTATTAAGTATTTGATGATTTTTTTAAAGGAATTTATTACATATTAAATGCTTGGTTATATTGTATGGTAAACAACACTGGACATATAATGAACATAAAATGTAATCATTTTAACTGTACATCTGAACTTGTTATTTGTATTTACTTAAAGACACTTGTGTAGTAAGATAATTATACGTAATATTAAAATTCATATTACTACACTGTAATAAGTATGTTTTATTTATATAAGATAATTGTCTATTTTGAAATATTGGAGGCCATTTCGACCATTTATGGAGTGCAAACCACTACTACACGTTAAAAATAGAAGATTCAACAAATCATACCGGCCTCCTCTTGCGCACTACAACGTAGAACAGCGAATGACTAAAAAAGTCTGAAAACAGTCCTAAACATGTCAATGCACTACGAAGAGATGCGTAGCCTAGAAAACAGACTGTGCCTTTCCTTCAAAAGCTTAGTTCGTGAGGCTGCTCCGCATTATTTGGTTTGAGGTGCTTACTCATATTCTCTATGTGTTTGTTTACACATGGCCATCTATATGACAATAATATATTTTCTAACCAATTTTTTTAAAATATATATAATTATGCAAATTATCTGTGCGACAAGCAAACCATTTAAAACCAGAATATTGTTTAGGTTATTCAACTTAGTTTGTTTTGTATTAAACAATCTAATAATTGTATGATTGTAACAATGAACATGAATTCTTAATGTAAACATTTATTTGATTGGTTGTAAGTATGGTGTGTATTGTGTATTTACTTATTATTTATAATGGTTTCCAGTGGTTTTGCCTTCATATGATTTACAGTCTGTATTTTGTTCCTTCAGAGAGATGATGAAAGTCTTTTCTAGAGACTTGAAGTAATATCTTGTTAAATAAATAGTTAACATAAAATAGTACATATTCAAAAGTGTCACGGTCGGACTAATGTTCTTTGAACTTTTTTTAATTGACCATACTTGACAAACCAGAAAACTGTTCTGATTAATTACCTGATGGTACAAGTAATGCAGTGAAAGAAAAAAAATCAAAGTAAACATTGAATAAAAATGTAATCAAACGACATTTCATGTTTATTAGTTTATGCAGTGGTAATAAGATTGTGCAGCTCCCTTTCATGACTGAGTCTGATAAGTATTTTTATTCAGTATTTTCAGATATTCAGATTTCATATGAAATTGAGTTCATTTATTAGTACAATTTAATATGTTAGTTGTTATAATGAACCTCAAAGTCAAGACATTTTGATGATGATAGTTTGTTAAGTGTCAATTGGTGTCATTACATGTTGGTATAGCAAGATTTGCAAATTCATAAATTTACAGATTACACTTTGTGAATACTGTTGATACTGAATTACTGCTGTCTTTAACATATAAGATTTGTATGTTTATTAAATTGTAATGTACTTATTAATTTAGTGTTTATTAAGTTATACTAAAGAAACCCATATGGGTATACAGGGCTTTGTTTCCTTCTTTAGCAAGGGACTTATATAGGCCCCTTCCCCCAAGAGAAAGGCCCCTTCCCCTAACAAAATTCTTTAAAATGATGCAATTGGAAGGCCAGGCCCTTCTCCAAAATCAAGAACAAAAGCCTTGACAAAATATTGGAAACGAAAGAAACTTTAACAGACCACAAACAAGCATCATTGGGTTTATATTGTTATTTGTTGTGAAACCACTGTTTTATTAACATGCATAATCAGAGTACATATGCATCTTATTAATAAAAATAATAACATTGAAACAAAAAAACATAAATATATACCTTTATTAATTCATGCACGTTTTATTGATTATGCAAAAACAAATATAAAATGGTTTGTTTATATAGTTCTTTAAGAGAAAAAGCTTTCCATAGTCCCTGTCTGTCACTTAAGTTGAAACATTAAACTTGCTGCATAGCCATAACAACACCGTATGTGTAGTTCGTTGGTGCTCATGTACTTCTTGAACAGCTTAGCACCTTAAAACTGGTAAAATTCTGTAGACGAATCTTTTTGTGGTCTGAAAACAACAGAAGAATAACATATTTGAACAAAGTCAAAATATGAATCATGATATTAAAAAAGACAAGTGAATAAGAAGAAAATATTATATTACAAAAACATGTTTGTTAAAAAAAGATAATAGATAATACTTCAACCTTGTGGTTTATTCAATATTTTCAGTTTAAAATAAATACGTTGGAACAATACACAATTAATTCAGAATTCCATCATGTACAAATTGGTTCATTTGATATGTTATCAGTATAGACTTAAACCTATTTTCAAGAAACTTATAATAATTTGTTCAGGTTAATTGCTGGGTGTTATTTTAGTTTAAACTTGCCTTGGACATTTATCACTTTCATGCACACACAAAGTCTTGGTGAACAGTCCGGACACTCATAATCATGCTAATCTGCTATGACAGTTAGGCATATTCGAAGGATAAAAAATGGAAACCGAAACATAACATTATTGTGTCAAATGTTTTCCTGAAATAAAAAAAAGAAATCTGCTACATGAAAATGTGTTAACTGTTTTTTTCACCCTATTCACTAATTAAGTGAAAATCAGCTGAAAAGTGAAAACCATGGATATAATAAATTACTCCAGGGCATAAAAACCCAATCTAATATATTTTCGGCAAAATATCCCACAGTTGCTGATAGAAAAACATTTTTGATACATACTTTATTTACAGAAGTTGACTACATGTATTTTCATTATTGCAGTAGAAGAATCATAGTTTACATGTACAACGGTACCCGACCCGTAGGCGAGGCATTGGTTTCTGGCTAAGACGAAACATTTCGAGTCCGCCGCGAATAGATTACATACTTTACAACTGTGCAAATGTCAACTTTAAACAGTGAAAGATGTAAAAATACGCGTTGATTACTCTAGACGTGTTTACATGCTCACAGTGGACATTGGCAGTTCGTTAAAGTTACTGTTGCAAATGTGTATACTTTAGCATTCACCTTGGTAAAGAAGCGTTAGAGTTGTGCCAAAGTTGTGAGCGTTGTGAGCGTTGTGTATGCGATTTAAAAATGAAAGTAAATGTGTAGTTTACATTTTAAACATTTTGGTTATTCATTGAACAGTTTTAATATGACAATGCACAAGATGAACCTTTGAGATGTCTGAACATTAAAAATTAACATTGTTGACAATTGAAATATTAAATATCAAACATTGTTTATTTGGACGGATATTATTTGACATGTATGTATAATCTATAATTGCAACATTGAACATATCAGCTGAATACTCAACACGTGCAACAGTTCTGGTGATAAATAATATTGGCGGTCATTCCCTTCCATAACGGTTTAAAATATGATTGTGTAATTTGCGTAAAATAAACGTGTCGATGTAATTATAACATTACATGATCATGAATGTACCGGTGATACCAATCGCTTCCCTTGACATACTTATAATGTAGGTTGTTTTAAAAGTGCACCTTTTTGTAGACGCAATAGTAGTAGACTGATATACCGATAATATATTATATTAAGACCAAAGTTTACAATTAATATACACAATACCACATAACATGTCCAAAACAAAAACGTGGTACAAAAATAATTCTAATGAAGATGGAAACGTATGAAAGTTATTATTAAGTAATAACTTAATAAAAAATATTATCAGACATCCTTTGTTCAGCTTACACTAACATAAAAACAATGTTCTTTGATTTCCCTTTAAGTAATTTTTGAATGTATATCTAACGACCTGCTTGAGATACACCGATGAGTGTTGTTCGGTCAGGTTTTAGCGTACAGCCGTAAGATTATTCTGAACTTTATACAAGGCGATTTTAATATTAGATTGGTTTCATAAAATATGTCTCTATTGGTGCAAGAAAGATAAGATAAGCAGTGACATTGACTGAAACTGCAATTTAACTGGAGTCGAATATCTACAACTTAAGTGAAGGTAATTTAAATGTAATACAATTTTGAATTTAGACGTTTAATAGCGTCCTCTCTTTACATGAATCTGTATTTACTTACCGGTAATTAATGTCATATCAATGTGTATGTTTGTTCAACTCACAATATCTGTATTTATGCTTGTCATAGCATTTTCATATAATTAAACTAGCAATAAGCATGGTAAATCTATTTCAGAAATGAATATTGTTGTTCTCCTTGGTTTGTTCTTTCTTCGCATCGAATCAGGTAATTCACCAGCTTCAGTCTCAGGTTTGCTCGATTATCACCAACTTCAACCTCTTGTTTGCTCGATTACTCTGTCCGTCGATTATCGTTCATCTAATGATTAAACTTATTATTGGATTATGCAACCATCTCACTTGACAATAATGTATAAACCGTCTTCGTATAAACTCAGTTTTCGATTGAGGGGACATAATATGTCTAGTATTTTTTTAAAAGTTTATAGCACAAAGTAAATCTTAGATCAATCTGTATCTAATGTTGAAATCGAACATTGCCAAAATATTATTCGATTTTCAGCGGACATAATTACGCTCCGATATGTTTGCAACCGTTTAAGTCAGTTCATTGAACTGACACTAACAACTTACTGACTTATATAGGAACTAATTTTCGAAAATCCAAATTAAAAACAGTCAAAATATGTAAAGCGAAAACAATATGAATTAAAAACATCACAGTGGAAGCATTTAACCCATTAATGCCTAGCGTCTATGAAAAAAGCCTTGGCAAACAGCGTAGACCCAGATGAGACGCCGCATGATGCGGCGTCTCATCTGCGTCTGCGCTGTTTGCTTAAAGATATTTCTGTAAGAAATATTGTAAATATATAAATTACTATACTAGACATCCCTAATTTTGGAAATAAATATATCCAATTTAGAAGGATGGGCGAGTCCACTAGGCATAAATGGGTTTAGACAAGCAAGCAATCAAATGTTGTTGTGATGCTTTTTCGCGAATGTAGCGTGTCTGCCTATATAAACACAACGAGTATCGATACAGAAACTATTAAGTGTGAATGAGCTGTTTTTGCTAAATATTTTATATGAGATATACAAGCTTAATGATCAAGGCTCTATATAAAGCACGTGCATATAATGTTATCTATCGCTAGGGTCTTACTTCCTGAAGCTATTATATAAAATAAGCGAACATAATGTTTCTCCAAACATGTCTTTTTTCTTTGTTTGTACTATAAATAGTTATGACCTTCTTAACATCAAAATATAAATTATTTAACTACAGCAACAGCGACACAATGCTTAAGTTGTGCACCAATGCCTAGCAGTGTCCCTTGTATTACCACCAGAAACTATCAAAGCGGGCAAGTACGTATTGTAATTCCATGCAAAGTATAATCTTGTTGATAGTTATGAAGTGTGTTTTTTAACATTTCTCACAAATACCATTTATCATGTGCAATGATATATACAAAAAGTGCGGAAATCGCCATAAAACCCATTGTACTTTCAGGAATGCTATGCTAAGTACGCAATGAAGCATGATGGTACGATTATGTACGAATTCGGTTGTCACAATAGTCAGGTCGGTATAACGTCAGACTTTATAATACACTTTACATCTGAAGTTCTTCTTCATTTATTATGTAGGTTGTTTCAGATGCACACATGCTTATAAATGTAAGAATACAATTGCTCAAGAAAGAATGTCTATTTTGAAGAATGATTTTTCCAACGCACATACATTGTGGAATTATTAACACCTAATTGTTAACCCATTCATGCCTAGCGTAGAAAAAATGGCTTTGCAAACAGCGTAGACCCATATGAGACGCCGCATGATGCGGCGTCTCAACTTGGTCTGCGCTGTTTGCTTAAAGGAATTTCTGTAAGAAATATTCTAAATATAGAAATAAATATACTAGACACCCCTAATTTTGAAAATAAATTGATCCAATTAAAAAGGATGGGAGAGTCCACTAGGCATTAATGGGTTAAATACGCGTATTAGTATCATACTTTATTAAGTCGGTGTAAATAGTGCCGTCACTGAAGTCTTCAATCTATACATTAAATTGACTGTTCGACGATGGTGACCACAGCTTTTATGCCTGTAATTTCACTAAATATAACATTACAGACATGCCCCGGCCAGATGGGTACCCATGCTTTAATTGGCAAGCGGGCAACAGGCGATATTGAACTATGCTATAAATGTTGCCAAGGAGATATGTGTAATCAAGGCACAATTTGTACAGGTATAAGTCAACTTTAATTAAAACAGTATAATATACCAACGGACGCCGGATGGGTCGCCAACCTCATTCGCATATTATTTGTACTTCGTGTTCATGCGAGCAAACAACAGCACGTGTACATTGTTGTTTTAATCCCTTACTATAATGATAAGTTCTAATGCACCTATGTTATATCTGTAACTTTGCACATATGTTATTTCTGTTACTTAAATGAAGCTTTAGAAATATGAATTTCGTGTTCACATATTACGAAACTTCTTTTTTTGCAAGTGAATTGGATTTTATGGATTCGTCGATTTGTTAAGATTGAATATGCGTATTTTAGGAATTTAAAAAATATGTATAAATATGATGTCATAAAACGAAACCACTAAACAAAACACATTAACATACGCAGTTTCCAATAAAATGTTACTATTTATTTTACAATATTGAAAGGAATCAAGGAAGCGAACAGGCATTTATACTCTTTGATCTACATTTAATTAAACCAGTGAATAAGATAATATTAATGGCTATTTATAGAGCGCGTATATAGGCTAAATGAAACAGCCTTTACTCACATTTATGAATACAACATTCTATATATGATAACACATGATTCACAATAGTATAAATTATTATTTTCAATATGTGTGCGTGTTGTTTCGAAAATGAATTATAAAATTGCTGTACCACATTTGTAAAAACGTATACAGATTTTCATCAACTGTGTTTACAAAAGTAAGTGGTGGACGTACACCATGGTTTATCGTTGGCACTGTCTTGAATTACCTTAAACCAATTTATTTACGCTCGATTGCATATAGATTATTTTAAACGCTATCGAGTCCGTTTCCTAGGACAAGAACCAGTACTTGGTGTCTATGGAAGGGGGGGGGGGGAGCTCAAGAACGCTTTCACAGTGGGGATCGAACCCTCGACCTCCCGAACGCTAGGCGGACACCATGTCCACTACGCCACGGCGTCTGGAAATAGACAATTCATATTAAAGGAGTCAATATCGTTCTTGATTGTATTAAGTGCCCAGTTTTATATATTTATGTTAACTGATGCCACAAAAGATTTGTAAAATATTATAGGTATACAAACAAATAAATTATATTTTACCCTTCATGCTATTTACGGAGGTTTTACCCCTAATTTCATTAAATGAATCGAGCTGTCACAAAGAAAAAATAATTTAAATGTTTGTTTGTTGTTTGTTACAGCGTCACCTTCAACACCATCACCTTCCACCACTATGTCGACGACTACAGGTTCAGTCAACAACGATATTCACAAAGCAGGAATACGATCTTTAACTAACAAAATATTTAAGTTTACGGGAAAAGTGTATATGTCGTATAGTTTTCTTTATTATGTTTGCTTTTAATATATTATTGAAACAAACTGGATAACTTGCAATTACAAATATATTACAACTTTATTCTGTCTCTTTCCATAAGTGAAAACGTGAACACTGACACGTGTTTCAGCACCTGCGACCCCTGTCAATCCGTGTTCCTCAAGCCCCTGTGTACATGGATCGTGCTTTATAAGCAGCGCAAACCCTGTCACATTCTTCTGCATGTGTCCGAGGGGCTTCGAGGGGGTCCATTGTGAAACGAGTGAGTATTTTGGAAATGGCACACGGATTGCATACATTGAAAGAAACAACGCGATTGAACAAAGATAAATATTAATATAATTTGACAAAAAATGTTGATATATACTTATATGTTTAATATTGTGAACTATACAATTTCACTCTATAATAATAATGTACTATGTTACATCTAGTTGAATTTTTTTTAATGTAAGGTGCTACCCTGTACATGTACCTAATGTTATAGTTACTAATATAAAGAAGTGAAACTCCAGCGGCTGGAGCAGTATTGCATTCTCAGTATATACAATTAGTTGGTCCTTTATTTAAGGCAAGTGACCAATTGCCTAAACAGTACAAAACAGCAAATTCAAGACAACATAAACACGTATAACAATAAAGCTGGAGTTACCACCTTGGAGCGGTCAATGCAAATCATTGGGGGTTTTAACCGGTTTTAGAGCGCCCAACCTCACACTTGGCCCAGCAATATTCATGATACATATAAGTGTAAATAAATTTAACCTCAGAGAATTGCAACTCCAATTAAACAATAATAAAAGGGAATTAAAACGCATTCATTTTAATTTAATTTATTTAATTTTATTTCAGACCACTTTTTCAATTATAACATACACACCAACACCAACAAAACACCAGAAACAGTCTTTATTACGTTTGAGCTCATAAGTCGGTGTTGGTGTATTTCCTAAATAGTCAATAATACATAGTTGGACATGGTTAGTCTTAGTTGTTGAACAAAATGTCAACTGAGTAATATGATGGATTAGATATTTTTTTCCAAACAACCTGCGTAGTGTGTTTGCGATACTGTAGTTTGCGGAAATACACATACATGAAGAATGGATTTACTTAACACTGAATTGTGTCATTTTCGTATGTTTAATTATTTCATTAATTGAGCATCGTTTGTATGATTTGCTCATTGTAAGACTATATATATATATATATATATATATATATATATATATATATATATATATATATATATATATATATATATATATATATATATATATATTTATTTATTTATATATATATAATATATATATATATATATATATATATATATATATATATATATATATATTTATTTATATATAATGTTTTAATAAATACTCTAACTATTCTATCTAAACGATTTAAAATACAATACATCAGTATATCAGTTTAAACAAATTTCTTCAATGTGAAATCGAACGTCCCTTTGCAAAATTTAAACCCTTCAAATGCGTGCTAGCCAATCAAATATTTGTGTGAGTCCTGTATTATAAGCAGCGGAAACATTCTCACATTTTCTGTTTTTGCTTAAGTTTCTCCACAAGACTTAAAAGTTAAACGGGTTAGAGGCCCAATATGTATGATAAGCATTTGAAGCGTTTACATAGTGTGTATATGACATACTATATATGAAACGGACGAAACATTATCAGCATAGACGAAATGTTACCACCCGCTAATTAAAAAAAAAGCAAGTGACCAAGTGATTTAACAAATGAAAACACAAACAACACAACGATTAACGTAAATAAGAGGTCACCACCTTGTTCAGGTCAATGTAAATATTGCGGGATTCACTCCAGTTTAAAGGCATGCGATATCGTTGAATTTGAACAGCAATTCTCTCAAGTAAATTGAGGTACACTATTCACACAATAAAACTACATTTACTTGTTAATCCTCACTAATATCAAAAGCTAAGTGAATTATAAGAGTTATGAGTTATGTTTTAATTAACTTAAGAAAATGAAAAAAAAACATTTCAAAAATATGGTGTAAACCATATTTGCATGATTTGTTAAAACAACACGAATAAATAAGTTTGCATGTAGAATGGACGATTTTCAGAAAATAAAATATCGGGCGAGACATTATGTCTGCCTTATGTCTGCCTATGATTACTTCATAATTTTCAAGCATCTAACTCGATTTGAAATGCGTTTACCGATACTATTATGAGAGACCAGTGAACTTTGATTTTTATTTGCAAACCGACATGGCTTTTGTTCCAAAACAAAAGAAAATACCTATATCCCAATATTACAAATATACAAAAAGAAGGGCTTATATTGCCACGGAGATGATGTTGTTGGGAAAAGTACCCAGGCGAAATGTATTCTCAATCATAACGTTTAGTAGTACGTAACCCAACCCAGAATGTTTCACATTGATTTTGCTAGAAAATGGTTTTAGAGGTTGCTACTCTTTATTTATACAAACAATACCAGGATTATTTTTGAGATCTTTTAAATTCCTACGATTTCTGTTTTAGTAATCACGTCCACTGCTTCGGCATCAACGTATACACTACCAACAGCCACAGGTACATATGCCTTAAATGTGTTTGCAATTAATTTAGTTTCTTAAAACGTGCGTAGAATTACAAGATAAATAGTTCATTTGTAAAATAATTCACCTTCTAATACAGCTATTCTCTATTTGAAGACATATTGAAACCGATTATTGCAGATTTTCGTTTGTTGTTGCAACAATATTACATGTATATTCCAGAAAAGTAGTATTTATATAATTAAAAGCATATTGAAGAGAGTTATTTTAAATCGTGCTCAATGTAAGAATGTTTTTATTATACACTTAACGCAAAATAAACAGAAATCATAACAATATTTGTAACCAATAAGAAAGCAATATAATGCAATTCAATACACGGAGGTGTCGATTTCACGAACACACTCTACAAATACATGCTCGCCCTGTCCGTGTATTTGAGGAAACTGCTATATTTAGAGAGGATATTTCGTCATTTTTCTGCATACGTTCAAGAGGCTTTATTCGTCTTCAATGTGAAACAGATGCATTATTGCGTTTTTCTCATAAACATCGACGAGGTTTCAAAAATATATAAGAACATCGTAAATGCAGCATTTTAAACAGTACCAAAGTCATGGTCGTTCACACACAACAGCCGATGGTATTCTCAAACGTTGTGTTGTTCTTCCATAATTGAAATACGTCTAAATCATAAAATGTATATGTCTGTTTCAGTCATTACAGCAATGTTGGCACCGACCAATGTAATAACAATATCGTCACAAACGACGGGTGAGTATAATTCTGGGAAAACCGTTTATCATACCGACTACCACCACCGACAACAACACACATTTCATTTCAACAAAAGAATATGCACGAACAAAAAAGACAATCATAACACGTTCACATCACTATGATTACAATTTCATTATGCTCTGTACCACTATTGCAACAAATTGAAGCAGGGACTAATATTGCAATGAAAGTGATGCGGTTAGAATTACAAGATAAATGCTTCATTTGTAAAATAATAAACCTTCCAAGACAGCTGTTATTATATTGAACCCGATTATTGCATATTATATAAAATATAACATGTTTATAAAACACATTTATTATCTGATTTTTCTATATTTAGAAGCATGTTGAAGAAGATGAGAGTTATTCTAAATCGTTCTCATTGTATCAATGTTTTTTATTATTCATTTAACGCAAAATAAAAAGAAAAAATACCAATATTTGTTAACTATTTGAGAAATTAAAATACAGCAATATAATGCCTTTCAATACGCGAAGATGTCGATTTTACTTACAAACCCTCCAAATACATGCTCGCCCAGTCCGTGTATGCGAGGAACCTGCTATATTGGGAGAGGAAATTATTTGTCATTTTTTCTGCATTCGTCCACGCGGCTATACTGGCCTTCGATTTGCAAACGATTTATTACTGCATTATTCTAGTAAACATGACGAGGTTTCAAAAATATTAAAACATCGTACATGCATCATTTCAAAAGTAACAACATCATTGCCGTTCACATATCAGAGCCGATGGTATTCTTAGCAACTGTTTTGAATTGAAATACGTCTAAATTATGACATGTATGTCTGTTTCAGTCATTACAACAATAGTGGCACCTACCAGTGTGATATCAACATCGTCACCAACGACAGGTGAGTATAATGCTGTGAAACTCATTTATCATACCGACTACCACCACAGACACACATTTTATTTCAACAAAAGAATATGGACGAACACAAAAGACAATTATAACACGTTCACATCACTATGATTGCAATTTAATTGTGTTCTTTACCACTATTGCAACAAATTGAAATAACGAATATAAACCAAAAACAGAAACACATACATTATTTAAACGGTTGAGCGAAACTTACAATTTACAATTATTTAAAAATAATTGCTCGAGCAAAAGCTCCACTAAACAGTGACATTATAACCATCAGCATCTGCGTTTTAGCAACAAAGAAAACAAATAGTCATCCACTCGTCCGCGTCAAGTTACTTAAAAAACTGAACGATTTATATCACCCATATCTTATGTGTCACTAACAAGAATCCCTGTTTACAAAACCGTTAAAGTAATCTCTGGCGTTAACATGGTAAATAGCTGTTCCGGGTAAAGATTATTATCTAAGTAGGTAAGTTGTATATGAATTACGTTTTAACATGTAAGTTATGTATCGGCAGTCGACTGCATGCGCTTAAAGTAAACACATTTGCGACAGTTTGTGTTTAACCAACAAACATTCTGGCAAAATTATGTATGCAAATTCTAAGAGAAAGGTGAAATATCTAAACCCAATATTTCTGATGAATCTCATAAGACTTGAAATATCCAAAACTTAAACTTAACTCAGATTTTATAGAAACAGTCTTTTTATCCTGAGTCAAACGCCAAAAACGTTACAAAAATTCCCCGAGATACTTGGGAAATGAGACTAATCCGTGTTTTTGACTTAATCGGTAAGTTTCTGAACACAATCACATTTGTCTTTTCAAGATTAATTTGTATCCCATCATTGTCCTTTACATGTTCTTTTCAGTTAATAATGCTTTGGGCAATGGCGGCAGTTTCGGCCCAAACTTGAAACGTCTTTGGTGAATACTAATACGTAAAGCCCACTTATATTGTAACTTAATGATGTACAGTTATCACAAAAATGTTCCTGAAGTATACGCGTCTGATGGTAGATTTGGTATGGCCATAAAACAATACATGCTTTTATTGTTGTATCGGCGTTCATATTAAATGTTTTATTTAAGTCTCATCCATTTTATGTACATAATAATTACCTAGCATTAAAACACACATAAACACATGAAAATCCCCATTCTATGTAAGAATTATAAGAGACTATGAAGAATTAAAAATTGCGTACTTTCGACATACTTGTTCTATATATACATATTTAAGTTAAAAAAATAGGTTAAAAGTTCAATGCCGTTGCTAATCCATAATTAAAACTGACATAAGATAAATTGACGTAAAATACTGACACTACGAAAAGAGGCACTAACGCGTATAATATAAAATTGTTTAAGAAATCAATTATCACCTCTGACCAGGTCGGACATTAACTCATTAGCAATGGCTACACACGCTTAGATTAAAACTAACAGACACTATTTACAAAGACCACATTTACATAGCTTACAATTTAAAACCATATCAGTTAAAAATTATAACTATGACAACCCCTGACCAGTGACTCCAGAATGATAGAGACATACTTAGCAAAACAGAAATCCAGTTCATACTTCTTCCGCATGAATCATTAACCCTACCAAGCTTCCCATAACAATCTGTGTGACTTAATAAAGGATTGGGTCTCTTAATTCTTGTTGCACACAATTTAAGGAAGTTATTTTGCACTACCTAGCATGTTGCAATTGTGGATATAACAATGAAACGGATAACATACATGTACTCCAAAATAGGTTTCATTACAGTTTTAAACCTATTTTGATTAGATGTATTTTTTCCTTTCATGAAGAATAGAATAGCCGGTTTTGGCTGATAAGTACATACAATTCTCTGTAGTAAATATGTATTTCAATTTTTTACAATCTGACATGGCATGACAATCAGGATTTACACTTAAATTATCCATTAGCATTTTCTTTGCATCAACATACAACAGACAGTGAAAGAGTACATGTAGTTCATCCTCGATCTTATCTGGACAATGGAAACAAGTTATATTACATAGCTCAATATTTTCATACCGACCGGTCTCTAACCTAAGCGGCGCCACACCACACCTAAACTTAGTTAAAGCACTTCTATAATTGAATGGTATTTTACCGCTAATATATGTTTCGGTACCAAAATCTACTTTAAATAGTGTATACGTTCTTAATTTATTTCTTCCTAAGCCCCTTTGTCCAGATTTTCTATTAATTAATCTTTTCCATTTAACAGTTTCCTTCTCTAATAACTTCTATATCATTTATAACATGTTTACTATTTACCTAATGGTGTATCTACAATATCAGACATTTTAAGATTATTTAAACGCACATTTAATCGTGTGTACCAATTTCGAACGTTACTGATTTTGTTAAATTATACATTTTCTTGTTAATCTAGATTCATCCATATTCACATTTATAAAATGCTGTCTACAAACAGATCCTAATTGTATAACTATTGGTGGTTTCTAGCCCATTTCACCCAAAATAGCCGCATTTGGTGTGTATTTACCAACACCAAGGTAGTACCGCATAGCTCTATTCTGAACTGCGTTCATACATGAGTAGGATTTATCTCCCCATATTGGCGCACTATAATTAAATATGTGTTGTTCAGTGGTGCCATTTACAATCGCCAGTGCAAACGACAAGCCAGAAATGGGCGCTTGACCGAAAAATATGCGATTTGTTGTAGTTCTGGACCAACTTACTCAAAGCAACCTTAATGCCTAAGATAAGCCTTACGCTGACTTAGAAACTTTGCCCCTTACTCAAAACGGTTATAAACTAAGATAAACCCATAATTGCTATCTTCGCTTAAGGCTTCTTCATTGGTCCCTTAGTGCTTTCCGAGATAAACATGATTTAAATGTTAAATACTCACAAATAAGGCGTATCTGTAATTTCTGCGATGTATGAAACAGGTTTATAGTATGATCCCTTTCAAAGAAGAGGGGCATATTGTTTTGCTGGATGTCGGTCGGTTTGTCTATCGGTCGGCCGGTCGGTCGTCTATCGGTAGATCAGTTCGTTTCCGATCAATAACTTGTGAACTGAGGAACCAATTAGCTTGATAATTTCCATGTGCATTGGCCTTGAACAGTAGATGACCCCTAATCAAATTGGGGTCACAAGGTCAAAGGTCAAGGTCACTGTCATCAAGAATTGACTAATTGGCATGCTGCTTCACATGTGCATTTGCCTTGGACAGCAGATGTATTCTATTGAAATTGGGGTCACTATGTCAAAGGTCAAGGTCACTGTCACAATAAGTGTGATAATACTTTCCGATCAATAACTTGTCAACGAATTTACCGATTGGCTTGATACTTTATATGTGCACTGGCCTTGAATGTAGATAATACCTATTGAACTTGGGGTCATTAAGTCAAAGGTCAAGGTCACTGTAACAGAAAGTGCAAACATCGTTTCCGATTAACAATTTGTCAACCAATTGACCGATAATCTTGATACGCTACACATGCATTTGCCTTAGACAGTAAATTACCCCTATATAATTAGGGGTCACTAGGTTTATGGTCACTGTCACAATAAGTGTAAAAAAAAATCCAATCAATAAATCGTCAACGAATGGACTGATCGGCTTGATACTTCACATGTGCGTTGGCCTTGGATAGTAGATGACCCCTATTGAAATTGGAGTCATTAGTTCAAATCCCTGTTAGGGAATGGGGAGGGGTGGCATATGTCTCAGAACGCGGGACTCTTGTTGGAATTTGTTTAGGTGAAACATCATTTGTAATATTTCAAACACTCAGTTCCGTATTTATTTATTATATGTTGCTTATTTATTATATGTTGCTTTTCTTTTGTCAAAATTATACTCTTATTTTAAATCTGAATATTTTCGAATATTTTAAGCAAAGTGAATTTAGTTGTTATCGGTTTACAGAATATTGTAGTCCAACCATTCTTTGAATAGCTATGACCAGCCTTCGTTGACAAAACCTTTAAAATGCACTAGGACCAAAGTCCTATTGACGATATGTCAATATATCTCATATTGCTGATAAAGAAGATTCACCTATTTGGAAATAATGAAGCATGCTAAAACTTTCAGAAAATTGCGGTCGAATGCAATCTCAATTGAACTGATATAATAGTGTGTGGTTATTTTGCAATTGTAAAAATGTGTTCCAGTATCTCATTGCTCTAAACATAGCTTCACTTGCCTAAAGAGTTATTTATTCTAACTGTCACTGTACGACAGTGCCTAAGAGTGGCATTGTGTACATGTATTGAACGAGAAGAGAAGAAAATATATATTGTATGTTTATTGTCTGGGATTTCGTTGCACAAACGCTACATATATGAAGCACAGTCGCTAGCTATGAGAATTCCTTGATATTATCTTACATCGCAAATGTTAATGTTACTATAACATTGTCGCACTGACATAGCTTAGTTCGAATTGGAAAACTCGATCTATATTGCGAACTGTATGAGTGTTACAAGCGTGATAAGATAAAAATTAAACGGGAACGTATTCGTGGCTTCTAACCAGTTCCAGAAGTAGTAAAATGACTTAAACTCAGATTGACAAAATGACAATTTGCAAAACAATTGTCATGTATCCACCAATAAATCTTATTTTAAGTCAATCGGCGTTGAAATTAATACAGATGCCATAACTGTTTTAAAGGGACTGTCAACCGCGATTCACGAAAAAAGAACAGTTCTAAAATACCGTATCTTTTACAATTATTAGTTTATATTGATTAAAAAATCACGACTGGTATATTACATAACTTTAGAAAAGTTGTTTATTTTTCATATTTTCAGTACCGGTATATTCGGTAATAAATTTTACTGGGTATGTCAACCAGGTTACTCCCTGTTAACTATAAATAACGCAAGTAAATTGATCATCATCGTCACGTGATAAACCCAGGAATGCAAATTGTGCATGCGTAGTGAATTGTTGATATTTTATAATAAAAATGATCAATCTACTTGCGTTATTTATAGTGTGTATATTGTTATGTCACCTATTTTCGCGATGAACTTTCGATTTCACATCGCGAAATTTTATAACCGAATATATTGAAAATATGAACTTTTTTCAAGTAATGTAATATACCAGTCAACAAATAATTGTAAAAAATACGGTATTTCAAAACTTTTCTTTTTTCGTCAATCGCGGTTGACAGTCCCTTTAAATGTTCAACAGCAGGATAGATATGATTGGTATCTTCTCGCACCCCATATTTTTGCTCGAGGACTTCTCAAAAATTTGATTTTTAAAAACCTTGTTGCATAATTAATTTAGATTTACCCAATCATTTATATGTATAGAGAATATTGCATATATATACTGACATAGGTTTTTTTATCTGTGAAAATAAGGTAAATACGACGGTCATCTTATTTCACTTAACTGATTCTTGAATTGTAAGACAAATATTAAACAATTCAAAAATATAAAGTAATAAAGACATAAAAAAGCAATATGTTATATACATAAGCCAACTGCATGTAGATCTAGTAATGTTAAATAAACAATTTAATGAGATAAATTATTTGGTTAATGATTCGTCTTAACGCTATTAAAATTTATTTGTACACACAGAATCGTGCGTTAGTTTTAGAAAGAACCTCTCTATTGTGGTGGAGATTAACTCCCAGATTGAAGAAATTCACCGATTGTGAATTAGTGTCGACATGAAATGCCAATTTTTATAATAAAATGTTCATACATCTATCTTGTTTATTTTACATTTTCACATTAAATTATTAAACATGCTGCACGCATAATAAAGGTACGTCGTAACCTACTTTACAACTCCTAAATATCAGCATGAAAATTATCATTTATAGAGTATCATTTTTAGTACAGCCATTATTTATTTCTATGAATGTATTTCTAAGTTTTTTTCTTAAAATATTAATAAATAAAGTGTTAACAAAAATGTTCAATTCTAAAAGATATGTTGAGTACCTGCCTTTAAATGTATTTTTACTTCCCTTTCAACACCTGTGTGAATTGTAATATCTAACCGTTATTCTTATACATAAAACCTCTGTTAAAAGTGTGCATTCCGGTAAGCTTGAACCTTAACAAAGTTGTATATATTGCATGGACACTATATTAACACTTATTAATGCGAAAACGGTTTAAAAAGCATTCGTTAATGGAAAACCATCAATCGAAATAGTAACGCCTTTTTATCGCTTTTCATCGGTATGTTTAAAAAACATTCTATAACTAGCATTGTGTTTAGAACACGTGTTGTTTCTAAAGCCTCAGATATGCTAACGAGCTTAGAGAAGGCAATATAATATATCAAATATTTAACTTGCTGTTATGATTGTTTAACACTATTCCTAAGATTACATATTTGTTAATAACTGTCAAAAATATAAACATCTGTGAACACGCCCCTTTAACTTGCCCTTCGTTTGTCCCTGCCAACGCAATCAGCGCACCTACTTCAATTAAGATAACGTTTTCACTGTTAACAGTGTCTTTTACAATTGCTGTCGTGAAATAATGTCGAACGTTATGGCGGTCGTATTTTTCGCTTGGGCTTCGTTTATGCTGTTGTTTGATTATGCAAGTGAGTTGTCATTTTATACACTGGTACCTGCTGGAAATAACCGTAAGTTAACATGCATCGCTGCGGCAAACAAGCAGAATTATGAAAATAAACAAGATCAGAGTATTGACTTTGCCTTGTTTTTAGCTCAACCGTCAGTCTATTATCCGAATGTTTCAGGCTCAGTTTTGTGTTTTGACATATATAAATATTGTTACTTATTTACTGTTAAATATTTCAATAAATGCGGATTTTTTCTTTTCAGCAATATATCATGAAACGCATTTGACGCAGAACTATTTTAGACGGAAGCTTTTATTTGCCTTTTTTTTTAGAACAAGCATTTGTATAAAAAAATGTTTTTAATTGTTTCATTGACTGAAAGGCAATGGTCCTAGTTATTCTGCTATTTATGTCGTGATATGTCACGCATGTACAGTTCTGTAATATCTAAAGTTTGTCTTAGTGCAAATAAGAACGGTAACAGATAAGGACGAGTTCATGCAAGAAAATAAGAAGAGTTGTGAGTACAGAAAAAAACGCGTAATTACAATCTTCAATTGCGATTCCATTTATGCACACACAATTTAAATGACGAGTGATGTGTTCCCTTAATTAACATTTATTCAAGACCATACAGGTGATCGGTTAGTGTGATCGTTCAGTATTTTGTGTTTTTGACACTGATTAGAAGACCCATTGGACAATCGATATTTCTTTGGTGAACTTATTCATTACGTATTTCGTCACTTTGAGAAACAAAACATGCTATGGTCGCATATGATAAATGATAAAAATGTATACATATTAGGTAAAGGATGCTATTCTGCCCATACTTTCCTGATTTAATTAATATCAGTAAATGCCAGATAATAGTACATATAAAGCAATGTTAAATGTATTGCTTCTATCGTAAGTACAGCATATACCATAACAAGAAAAATATTTTTTGACATAGCACTACAGATGTCATTATTTCTTTAATTTCCTAATCTTAATGATTGCACTCCCAAATAATTAAAATATTATTGTTCAGGTTCCTTAGGACAATAGTTTATGTGTGTGAACACTGTCGCGCGTCATTTTTAAATTGAGAAAAGCGCAGTATTCGTGCGTTAGACGGGACATAAATCTTTTTCGACAAAAAAACATTGTTCTAATTCATTTAAAATTATCTGATGCGGCTGAAAGTGGCGTGAAACTCACTTGACACAAGTACATCCTTGCAACATGCTTGACGGTTGGTCCCAAGTGAATTGCAAAAATGTGATTGCTATTTTTGTAAGTGCGTGGCTTATGCAGGTCAACACAATTTTACTTGTATTATTACCGTGGGTATACAATTGCGATCTTTACAAATAATTGGTGTAACAATATGTAAGAAGTGAAACGTTGGCTACGCTAGCAAAGGAACTACCTTATTATACTTCTACCAGGAAACATGTTCCTTGTTGCATTCAGTAAATAATCATAGTAATATGCAATATAGGGTAAACGCTTTTTAATTGTTCACGCGGGTGTTTGTTATTAAACCAATAAGCATATTTGAATATTTGAATAACCAAAACCAGACAAATTGTTCATTAACCGAAACAACATTTCCTAAAAACAATTCACATATGACATCATCAAAGTCACTCTGTTAATGAAGTCTTTATAATTTTCTCTTTGTCATTTGATGTCGAATTTCCTGTTTCGACGTCTTTCTGAGAGGAAATGAGGTGTCTGCGACCAGTCTGGCTGTTCACAAGCCTATATCCACAGATCAAGCGCAGAAGGTCGATCAATTCGGAGAAAAAGTGGTGACAGGTTTGATTTAGGGTTACCATCAGTACAGGAAGAGAAGAAAAGCCACTTGTAATAGGGTGGAATATGAGCCGCAATAGACAGAGATTGAGAGCTACCAATGATGGGGGCTTTTGAAGCCGCGTGGTGTGGAGTAGAGCTTCGGTTTTGACTATTTTAAGTCGCAATTATTAAGGTTACAGCAGTAGGCTGCTTTTGACTGATGTCCCGGAAGCATTGATGCATCGCTTTGCAAGATCCAAAAGTGGTTATGCTATTGTTGATTGAATAAATTGATAGTGATCATGTTTGTAGGAAGAAGCGCGTTCAATATGTTGTTCTCAATCTTTGTATGACCGAAAATTAGGTGAAAATATCAACCGTATGGGTTAGTTATGTCTGATTTCTTTTTTAGTTAGGGAAAGGATAATTGGAAGGATGATAATTAGGCCAGCATTTTTTTATTATCTGTTTTACGGGAACGACCGACCCTATTTTTCGACAAATACAAATAAAAATAAAAGTCACTTTCGTTTTTTTTATTAAAGCGGGTATATACGATTTTTATATGTGCTAAATTGTAAAATATTGATACAAATATGTTATAATAACACACAATTTGCAAGAAAAATGATACATTTAAGACGAATTTCATAAAATACAGCAAATACAAATTAGCGCCCCGAGCCGATTGTGACGAAGATAATTCGTAATTATTTTCCTACAATAACCGATGCATTCGTCTTTTTTGTAAGTGTTCATGTGTCGTATGAATCGATATCGCTGCAGGAAGTTCAAATGAACCGTTAAACTAAATTTAGATTCACATCGTACATGCATGATATACATGCTGGCGAATTCGGCTGTACAGCCTTTTTCGATTTGAGAATTAAATATCTGGCTTATTTAGCATTTTTCGACACATGTTCTTCTTAACTTTTATTTTAGTTTATATTGAAATATATGTATAATCAGTTTTTTACACATTTTATATTTATTACTAAATATTTGACAAGATCGTATATACCCGCTTTAACATTGTCACCCGCCGACCTAGTATTTTATCCAAAACTAGAAAAAATGCGCAGATTGCCGAAAGTGTTGTTCAAAATTTGTTTATAATGTGGGTTGTTTCGTTGTGCCAATTCGACTTGTAAAGCGTCATCGATTTTCATTGGCTATTGCAGCCAATACCACACGCTATTAGCCAATCGGTGAGTATTTAACAAATGATTTTCATATTGCATTTCCGAAATGGCGGACATTACCATCAACGAGACAAATGTAGCATATTTTAAAATCAAATTAATTAGAAACGGAGCAGAAACAATTTCAATTAGAAAAGATAATCTTCCCATTGTTGGCATCATGCCCATATTATGTGATACGAAATTCAAAATAATAATGAGTTGTTGCAGATGATGCAGATGTGTCACCATCGATAACTTTCGGTGTGTTAAAAAGTTTTGGGTAGGTTTAATAAATATGCGTTTTTATTAAAATGCATATCCTGTAAATTTTCTATAGATAAAAATCAACATCCCGAACATGTCCAAGAAGTACTACTTTACGTTTCTTTAAAATGAACATGAGGACTGAACCACAGGTACTTGCATCAATAATCCCATTCCCCACCCACCCATATATATTCTTTATTTAGAAAAAAGTATGCAACACAGCTTCTGAAGAAAATAACCTTGGGTCCCGATGTTCGTATGTCCGTCAAAGTCACAAGAAAGTTTTATTTATTTTTCTTGACATTATTTTTCAAAAATGAGTTATTATTTAGCCGAAATATGATGTTCTATCAACTGTAAATAATGTTTTCATACTGCAAGATTTGTACTGCAAGGAATGCAAATAAATTTATCACACCTCAGGCTCTGTTGATAAATGTGCTCAATCGGCTCTATGTATTTGTTCCAAGGGTTCTAATTATCTTCATATTTATATAGCTCTCTCTTTTTATTATATATATCCAAAACATTGCTGTTTTTCCTTAAAATAATAGACAACACATTCCATAGAAATTTTCATTTGAACTTTAACTGTGAATAAGAGAAGAAGAAAATAATATGTGCAAACGTTTACACCATTTTATTTAGACAATTCTGTGAGTCTTTTACGAAATTTTTAAAATGAAACACTATTTTAAAATATACAATTACACAGTTCAAAAGTTGTGTTCTATATAAAATTAATTTTGCGAGTAAGTTATTTACAGTCAGCAGAGTAATTCTACTAGAACAATTTGAATCCTTGCTACATGATCTATATAATTCTTTATACGGCTTTCACTTGAGAAAATGTTCAATGAAATAAATCTAGGTTTCTAGGTATATTGTGTCTTTTACCTCAATATTTTGTTGGGGCTAATGTGAAGCCAATGGACATGATACCAAACCTACGAAGATTACCGCCATACAATGTCACATACAAAATAATTATCACCTAACCCACGCGTTTTGAGAGAATAATATTGTTTAACTCTGTATTATATAAGTAAACATTAAGCATGTGAAACAAGGACGGGTTATTTTTAACTCCAAATGTATGATTTGATCACACCTAGAAGAAGAAAACACTAACATGTTACACACCAAATATTGAACCCCCTGACCCTTGTGGTGTCTGTGTTGTTAGGGATTATCAAACACATTAATCTATATAAATCAATTGACCCCTGAAGCGCAAACAGTTTTGACCACGGAGGCATGCTTTGAGGAAACTTAGCAAAGAACCACTATATGGTTGGCATGCAACGCAACAAATCAAAGGGCCTTGCGGTTTCAGAGAATGATTATATTATTCATATTTATAAGCAAAACAGTTACCCCTAGGGAGGGCAAATTTTCTGCATGATTTGAACAAACTTCAAAGAGAACCTCATAACGCTGTTACACACCAAAAATTGTAGTCATGCCTCTTGTGTTCACTTTACATATATAAACACTATAACTCTCTCTGAATATAAAATGAAATGCAGCACATGTTTTTATAAGTCTATAACTCACGGTTTCTTAAATGAAATATTCACATTTTATGTACTAGAACTTTTACTACACAAAGTTTGGAATAAGATCAATTCAAGCGAAGTCTGATCAGGATCCAAAGTGTTCGCTTAACATCTTTAGAAGAACTGACTGAATGACAATTATGTTGAACAGTTTGGATCCTGATCAAACTGCTCTTTTGGAGCCAAAATGGTCGCAATCGGCCTAAGGTCCAATTTCCTGTTATTTGGCTCATTTTATCTCATGAATGATACAAATTTTCATGATATAAAGCAAGTCTGTTGTATATTAAATATTATTTTTGAGTGTGCATATTCCACCCATGGATGAAAGTTACAAAGTTGGCTGTTATTTAAAGCTATTAAACAATTTAAAAAGTTTTCAATCTTTTTTATTTTTTTATTTAAGTCAAAAGCATGCTATATTTGTTATAAACATACATATGATTAACACTCAACAAAAGTTTAACGATCACTATAATACACTACACACCTGGCGTGGTTAATGGTCTCTATTGAAGCAATATAGTATAATACATGCGAAAGGTGCTTTTACATATAAATTTATATAAAAATATGTTTACTATTATTATTCAAAGCTTCTACAACAGTGCAATAAGATATATAAAACACTTAAAGGTTAATGCAAGTATACATAAGGTTTAATTGGCTAAATTTTAAATTTTCAAAAAAAAAAATCAGTTTAGACAGTTTTATTTTTATTTTTTTGGTAGACTGCTCACTTTTCATGATTTTATTTTTATTTTTGTTTATCCCCCCCCGACTCAATTTTTTTGAAAAAGTTCCCGTAAACAAATAAAAAAAATGCTGGCCTTACTTTACTGTTGATTAAGTCGTTAGTTAATCAAGCTTTTTGGGTTTTAAATATTTTTGGAGAGGTTTGCTTGTATCGTGAGGAATAACTATTTAGACGGATCTAGCTGGTCAATCGCATGACTTGAAAGCCGTGTTGAATATCTCTGCATACGAAATGTGGCATGGCATCGAAGGCTTGACATTACGCGGCTACTTAGGTCAAGATAACACACGACATTCCAATAGTACAATGTATTATAATTGTATTAGTTTAATTTTGAAAGAAAATATATGTTAATTTTTGCAGATTTCCGTGTTTAAATGTTAATCGTTGCTTAGGTATTTTAGTAAGGTAGACAACAAATCATAGTGAATGTTAAATGAGAATTTGGACTTGAAATTCTATGTCGGAAGTATTACGTTCGTGGGTTGATTTTCACTTAAAAAAGCCGTAGTTATTTATGTGCAATGATCGTAAACGGGTCTATGTTGCAGTGCTTACAGACATTTAATGGGAATGGTCTGTCAATGATATCAAAGGTTTATGGTCGATATCTGTGAAGATAAACAATCACAGTTTTGAGCATTACATGCACACACGTATCTGCAAGTATACCCCGCATTCCTAATGTTGATTTTGTTCATTGTTATAAAGGAATATAAGGCATAATGATACGAGTTCATCAATTTACTAGAGATACATTAATGAGATACCATGTTTATTCAACATGTTGTTTGCAGGAGGTGATGTGTGCCTGGCATGCGTCGATTCTCCTGTGACGAGAGCATGCCACTACACCAGGACATGTGAATCACACGAGGTACACAACTCAACCAAATTTTGAAACTAACGTAGCACCATTTTGAATCATAAAAATTGAATGGGGACATAACGGTAACATAAACATTAGGTTTTTGTCCTCTTTCTAAATTTCAAATTGCTTAGAATGATTTTTTGTTAAGGCAAAAAGCAAGCACTACAATTACAGACCATTATTTTCTATTAGCAGGTATATACGATAAAATGTCAACACATTAGTCAATGTATCATTAATCATTAATCAACAAAAACATGAATATTAACGAGTTTTTTTATAAATAAAATGCATGTATATACTATTGCTGTTCTCTGACGAAAAAGACCAGGTTAAAGTTAGCGTGAAGCTGTATGTGTTGCAAACCGCAAATAAGTATGTATGCGTTGTCTTTACCTCTCATCAAAACCTAGAAGGGAGATCCCATAGATGTACATGTCTTTATATATGAACGTGTTTGCGACTCATTATTTTTCCATTCGTGTTTCATGTTCTGACTGCATAGGCGCATTTTGTTTTAAATTTATTTTGGTGGTAGTGTGAGTTTCGGCTAGCCCGCAAACTGGTTCAAACCTCGAGAACTTTGCATTCACCACTCCATGCGTTGATACCAGTTTTAATCACGTTATGTTAATAGTTTGTGCTCTGTTATAAAAGTAGTGTCTCATAAGAAGAATTTCTCGCCTGATACAATTTATTGAGTCGCTTTTTATATTTTATACGTTATCATATTTATGTTCAATGTGTGTAGTCAGTATTGTGTATACATATCTTCAATGTTTTCATATTTCATAATGCATACGCGGTAAGAATTTGAGCTATGTTTGCTAATGTGGCTGACACATATTTTCAATCATTCTTACACCTGTTGTTTGTTTTACAAATTGCAGTAGATACATCGCTAAATTGTAAAAGATCTCCGATACTTGCGACACTTGGACATTCATATTTGTTATATTCGATTTACACCTCACGTTTATTTGCATTCATGTTTTCGTTATTTTTGTGTGCATAGCCGCATTGCTTTATGAAACATTCTAGAGTTAGTATGAGATTCGGCTAGCCCACAAACCAATTTTTACCCGTGGTTGTTTGCACTGACCGTTTCAAGGCGGTGATCTCAGTTTTAATCATTTTTGTTTGTGTTATGTTATAACAGAAATGAATGAGAAGAATAATAATAGTATCTAGAGTTTTATTTTTTTCTATCTTAGCAAACAATAATTATATGCAAATTTACACACACATCTTATTTCGTTGATAACTGCAAATTACATTTATGTTTATGACACTAAAGAGTTGCTATGCCGATGGATTTGAGAATCAAAATGGTGACACAATTTTCGACATGGGCTGTCGAGATAAACAGGTAAGTCAAAGTGACATTTCAAGAGCTATTGAGTTCAAAATTCCCATCATTCGATTGACCACATGTTAAATAATTCGTGTTGTTTAAACAACGCTAGTGTTTTTCTTATATTCGAATTTGCATTATCGTAAATGATGATCATTTATACAAAAGAAGTATAAGCAAAAGTAAGTGAAATATTTTTGCAAATACCGTCTTTCTTTGCAATCTGGTGTCGGGTTCGTAAACTCGGTGTGGCGTCATGTTACACATACCAATTGAGATTTTTAGCGTTTAACTATTGTATAAATAGCCTAATAGAAAATTCTTACTTCATGCAAGGCAGTGCATGAAAAGGGATTAAAAATATTTAATGTAGTCTATGTTCTGCAATTAGAGAAAATTATGTTATACGCAATTGTTCTAACTAAATAGAATATTAATTATGAAAACTATATATTTATAACTGAGTTAATGATTAGATGATCATCGCACTAAATCATTATTTAATAAATATCACGTGTATTAGCTTTGCGGAACTTCCGGAAAAAGGGGAGTGGAAAACCGATCCAACGGCAACACGCTGATTTGCAGCAAGTGCTGCACCGGAAACATTTGTAACGCTGCGCTCTGTGGACAAACTGGTATGTTGTAATGCACACCCTATTCAATTTGTATTTAACGTCACGCTCCTCAGACAAACTGGTATTCAGGTTTCAGACTCAACGGGGTTTCCCGGGTTTACACACGGGCTGGACAGAATGTAAATTAACCGTTCAGAGCTTTATTTTTGCAAATATCTCAGGTTTTTAAAAACTTTTACACAATCTTAAGTGCATAAAAGACAGTTTTTCATGCAGATTGTGCCGATATTTTAAGGTATAGTAATAAATAATAGAATTCGTCTGAAATCGTTGACCTATTTTCACGAAGCAAATACGTGTACAATGAATGCAGTAGATATCGCATTTTTTAACAAGAACAATTGCTAATTAAATAAAGTAATTCCGATGTATTTCACATTGTCATAAGCAGCATAAAACACTGTATTTTATGCACTAGTTGAAATTCATAAGAAAAATTATTTCACAAAGTTATTTGAAATAAAGCACCACTTGCCGTCGTATAAACATCCAGTAAAGTTAAAAGGGGAATCCCGTAAAAGTCGCGTGATTCTGCACCCTGGTAGTGCATTTAGCCGATTTGTTAAAATTCATGTTCTTAAAATTCGTTCGATGTTTTGCACTGTTAAACATTTACTTCATTCATGACGCGTGATTGAGTTTATACAAATTTGCATGGAACAAACTTTAATCGTTAGTCAAGACTCTAAAATGACATGTACGCTAATTATTTGACTGGTCTGCTTAATATGGACACAAATCTATTTAAAATGTATTTATAAAATACTGAAAGGAATACTTAGACTGCTGCGTGTAGTGAAAAATCGATGTAATCTATAGTGCATAATGTTGAAACTTGTTTGTGTGTTGATCTGCTTAAAAATATTACGGGGACATCATCCCATTAGTCTAGCTGTACTTTAAATATAATGGTTGTTTTGAAGCCGCCCAAAGTGTGTTTGGTTTTATTTACGTGAAGTGTTAATAATTGGCAGCACGTGCAAAGCGGTGATTGGGGAATACGTTGGCAGTTTGAGTAATAAATAAGCCTTTAAATGGCCAATATGAAAAATCTTTAATAGTCTTTGGCAAGAAGCGTCGCAGACCATTCAATAATTAAGATACTGTACATTTGTTATTGGAAGTTATTACATAAATGTTGTTTACACATACGGACCACATTACGTTCTTGCTTAAAAGAACATTATAATACTTCTCTGATGGTGTGTTTCTCGAGATTTCTTTTTATCGATGACGTCACGCAACTTAATAAAAAAAATCGCTATTTTGCAGACAGGACTTTGTTATGCATATAGTCGACGTAAATAGAGCTAACAAAAGCACTTAACTAATGATAATATATAACATAGATGTACTAATAAGATTATTGTATAGAATAATGTTGCATACCTTGACTCCAACTCAGCTTACATTCTCACATTGGACTTAAATACTTGCTCGTTCTAAAGGGTATGCTAGCTGTGCACTCGTTCAAACATATCACAGTATTGTACACAGCGCTGATAAATAACCTTTTTGTATTTTACCCAGGGCTCCCGTCTGTTGGTCCGGTTTGTTTCCATTGTGATCAAGCTAGCACACCAGTACATGTAACACAATAGCGTTATGTGGAAGAGATGACGTATGTCTTATTTACATGTGTTCTTAGATAACATAACAAGTATCGCACATACGGCTTGTAAAAGAACAATGCCTCAATTAATGTGAAATCAAGAACATGCAACCTTGGTTTGTGTGCACTTATTTTTACTGAAATCAAGACTTTCGTCACAAGATAAGTATTTGACATGCAACGAAATGGATTCGAAAAATAATGTAACGGGAGGAATATCACATATAGCTGAAATGCAATTGTTCTAGAATACTTATATTAATATTTTTATTAAATAAAAATAACTGGTAAAAAATGTCCAAGACAGGAATGTGACACATTGAATGACATATTTATACCATTTATATCTTTTACAGGTATGCTACGTAGAACAATACATTGACGATCTTAGTCATGCTATGCTTTACAAGTCAGGATGTTTGCACAAAATTGTAAGTATTCAACACCCTAACCTTATATATGGCAATGTATGTGTTGGTAATGTTCAAACGATATAAACACGAAATAAACTGCGACATTTTTTTCATTCACAATTTTATACGTTTTCTGCATTTAAAGAGCTAAACAATTCATCAATTTGTGAAAAAATAGTTATGTGGAAATAACCGGCACATAAATCATCTTCATTGTGGGAAAGGATATAAATTTATTAGGGTACATGTTATATGCAACTAAACTTAGATTTGCAGATTCTTTTCAAGGTAGAAAGCGTTAAATAGCTTGATTTACACATGGCGTAGTTTTGTTTGAGATGCTCAATAAATCAATGTATTTTTATCTATGCCAATGGACACACACATATAAACATGACTTCAATTTGTTTATGAATTCCAATACATAAAAAATTATTTGGTTATTTGAATCACAAAAACCGGTTAAGGAAATTGTGTAATTATAGCAGTATAACCTAGAGTGTTCACATTCAGTTCAGTAATGTTGTTGATCGAAACCAATTTTGCGATTTATAACGTGTATTTTCTTCTGATGCAGCTGAAATTTCACTTTGATTGAAATTACATTGCAAAAAAACTCATCAAATATTATGTTTTAAGTGAACTCATTTGCGAATTTCTTGAATGTATCGCCGGTGTTTCTTTTGATTGTTCTTGATGATATTGTGAGCCTGGTTTCGTTTCGATGACTTAAGCAATGTGACAAACACGCCCACAGCCTAAGTTTGATTGGAAGGAAACGGTACGACAACACTGTTATGTCAGGTGAGAGTAGCTATCATTAAACAAATACAAATTTAATGAAATAGTAAAAAATGGGCAAAATGACATATGCTTGATAATTCTTCATGTATTAAAGGTGGCGTAAAATTAAGCAAATGCTGATCGAAAAATCGGTTATTGATTTAATAACAGTATGTATAATCGTATTATACACTCTGGATATTATACTCGTTAAGTGAATATGATTTACTATTAAAATAATGTATTTAGTTTGGAGTTATTAAAATGGTTCTACCAAATCAAAACATATTTTTAAAATAACATTTAAGAAGTAAAATTACATATTTGTACTTAAAATTACCCCAGGTAACGACTTGCAGATAAAGTGTTGTGACTCCAACCTTTGTAACAATGGAAACACCAGTACAACTATAGGAAGCCCCGTGACTAGTGGGACAGTGGTGCCAACACATGGCTCACAATCTACAAGTAAAAAGAAATTAAATAATTGAGTTTGAGGTCAGGTTATTGTAGTTTTTATAAAGCTTGATATATAATAATATCATCTATACTAAGTCATAATTATGCAATTTAAAATAAAGTGCATACAATTATACATTTCGCGCAAAATGCAACATATTCAGTTTTACACAGACACACAGATAGATATATATGATATAAAATAGTGGATTAAGAACTTATTTCAAGAGTGTGAATTATTGGGTATTAAAGGTTGGTTTTAAAGGGGCCTTTTCACGTTTTGGTAAATTAAAAAAAAATAAAAAAGTTGTTTCAGATTCGCAAATTGTCGTTTTAGTTATGATATTTGTGAGGAAACATTAATACTGAACATTTACCATGCTCAAAGAAAGCCATTATATGTATCGTTAGACGATTAAAAAAACTGAAAATTATAAAGCGGTGCAACGCGAAACGATTGAATAATTTCGAGAGTTCTGTTGTTGTCGTTGTATTTTGCGAAACTCCGAGGAATGCTTATATGAAGTATAAAATACACCCTTCATTGTATGAGCACGGATGTTCGAGTCGTATAAGTGGTAGACTTTAACACCAGGACTCCAGGGGTCAGTGGTTAGAGCCCTGTCAAGGATTACTTTTTTTTCTTTTTTTTTTAAATTTTATTCTTGATTTTTTTTTACTGGAGCTTTTTAGATTCAATTTTTATATTTATCAATTGATCGCATTTAATGACAAACTTCAATACATGCCAAAATCTGTGAAAAGGCCCCTTTAATATTGTGTTTAATTAAACAACACACATTAGGAGAACACGTTCGAGCAAAATATATAGTTTATTTAAAGAGCCAACATATTTGGTTTAATTTGTTATATGTGGTCAATTAGTAATTCGTGTATTTATGACCATGGTTACTTTCAGATGCAAACCTATGCTCCAGTAATCCATGTATTCATGGCAACTGTTTCTCGGGATCAAATGACTACTTTTGTCAATGTGAACAAGGCTGGCAAGGCAAAACTTGCGATCAACGTAAGTAGGTTTGTTTGAAGCATAAGTGTTAAATATTACCTCTTCTCTTATGAAGAAGATTGAAAACTGTCAATTGTATGTTCTCTCACCTTGTAGATGGTTTAAACATTGCTATAATTATCAGAACAGAACATAATTTTAATACAAATACACTTTACAGTTTCTAGTGTGAAAAGAACAACAACAAAATACATAAATATAGTAAGTGGATTTAGCAGAAATGTTATAAAAAAGTTATGGATGTACTTTACAGAATATTGAACAAAACTCGTTTATATCGCATGTTTAACAGTGTATCTAGCTACTTATTCCACTTATTTATTAACCAATAGATTTCACTTTATTAGCGAAATTAAGTCACAAATGAACACAGCGATGTAATTTGACGGTTACTGTTTGTTTTATATAATTAAGTTGAACGCTATCAAAGTATATTTACCGCAGTTTATTGTATTCTTTTTACGTGCGGTTTTTATGTTTTATGCTCACCGTTATTAAAATTATTGAGCGGCATCGTGTTTAAAGTGACTTTTTATTACAGCATTCGTTTACTTAATGTGTTTCAGGTCCGGGCAAATGTACAACACAACCGTGTGTCCATGGACATTGTTTCGAAAGCAGTATCGACTACGCATGTCAGTGTGAGAATGGATGGGAAGGGAAGAACTGTGATGTTGGTAGGTTAACACAACATGTTCAGAAATAATAAACCCTTTTAAAAAATAACAAATGATTATTAAACTTCACACCCGATAAGTACGAAAATATACACTTTACATGTGTGTTTGCTTTTCAATCAAACACTTAGTAAGTTTGTTTTTATATCGATGTACTAACGCGTGTTTAACGTGTTTTTTTTTAAATATACATGAACATTGTATCCCACTTTGATGCAACCGTATAACAGTACACTGTATCGATTTACTACGTGGCAGAAACATGATGTGTGACATTTTTTTTACCAGTTTTATCATTTCTGAACAGTTCTGCATTTTTTCTCCAATTTAAACTTTGGATGGGTATACGATATAATTTAAATTTATATTGCCTAATGGTGTGGACGAAATTATATGTTATACATCGGTTTCGTTAATTATGTAAAAGGGCTCAAATGATCCCATGTAAAAATATGTTAAGAGTGTGTTTGTGTGCTTTTAAATGGAAGACACTCCTATCATTCACATATTATGTAAACAAAAGCAATCAGCACTTCTACCAATAAAGCACATATTGTACTATGTTAGGCACTGATAATGTAAATGTTGATGCTTGTTGGCCATACCGACTAGATCAGTTCACGTTATTAATGTCACAGGTAAGTAAGCATTTTTATGCTTAAGTTGTTCTTTATGCGATAACCTTAATTTTTGAAAAATAATTATGGTATGACATTTATTTTTGACTTCTTATGCCGCCGCAAAATGACAAACAACATGAAGAAATATTGCATACGTTAAAGCGGGTATATACGATTTTGTATATGTGTTTAGTTGTAATATATTGATAAAATATGTTACAATAACACAAAATAGGCAAGAAGAATTATACATTAACGCCGAATTTCATTAAATGCAGCAAAGACAAATTAGCGCCCCGAGCCGATAGTGACGTACATATTTTCCTACAATAACCGAAGCATTCGTCTTTGTATTATAAACCGTTAAACTACGAGGGGTGTTCCAGAAGTTCGTGGATTTTCGCTATAACTTATCAGCTTGCTGATAAAAGTCAATGAAATTTACATATTATACAAACCAATTATCACGGACTTTATATATACGCTAAAAATGCATGAATTCCATAAATTTAGTTTGAATGTCGTTGATAAACAGAATTTACGGCAAATTTCACGTTACAGCGCCTAAGTTCTCCTTACAGCCCGGATTTGGCCCCTATGGACTTCCGCGTCTTCCCGGAATTTAAATCACAGTTGCGCGGTATTCGCTTTGCAAGTAAACAGGAACTTACAGTTGCAGCAAAGCGAATCGTGTCGTCATTTGACGCTGACTGGTATAGAGACACTTTTGACAAGTGGATTTCCCGACACATAAAGTGCATTCGCGTTGGAGGTGATTATGTGGAAAAGATTTGACAGTTGTTAACTTCATAACGTCATTGACGTTGAACAGAAACGTTTCACGTGCGTCGGTGTGCGCATTGTGCACATGTTTAAATCTCTGATATGTTTTTATTGTTTTATGTATTTCCATGATATTTGGAGAGTATATTTGGAAAGGACGAAATATTCTTAACATGCTATTTGTTTGTCCATTTATGTTACCAAATGTAAGTTATAGCGAAAATCCACGAACTTCTGGAACACCCCTCGTAAGTTTAAATGCACATCGTACATGTATGGTATACATGCTGGCGAATTCGGCTGTACAGCCGTTTTCAATTTCCGAATTAAATATTTGGCTTATTTCGCATTTTTCGACACATGTTCTCCTTAACTTTTATTTTAATTTATATTGAAAAAATATATAATAAGTTTTTTACACAGTTAATATAAATTCATAAATATTTGACAAAATCGTATATACCCGCTTTAAGGGAAATAATATTGATATTATACGAAGCTTATATTCTGTTTTGTGGTAACTCAATGTCCTAATCAGAAAACGTATCTGCTTGTTTTGTTTTGTTTTGATTGTATACTGATATTTAAATTGATGTTTACCACCACAAAATATTGAATAAAGGCATGGGATAATCTAACAAATAATATAAATATACGGATTGAAATTCGTTGTGGTTGATCACAAAGTAAAAAAAGCGCAAGAATCAGCTTCCGTGCCTTTTAAACAAATACATTCATAATCGATTAAACGCAACACAAATTAAATAATCATACACGTATAATATAATTTTGTTGTTGCAAAGTTATTGTTGTGCTTGTGTTTGTTTTTACAATATGATCTTGTTGTTCCCTTTTTGCATAGTGCGTCTTGTTTTGAGCGTAAACAGTCCCAACCTAAGCCGCTAGAATTATTTGAATGAGACTAAAAAATGAATTATCCTTGGATGGTCGTAAATCAAGATTTTTCAAAGCCTCTCACTACGCTTCATGAGTAGGGTGACATACTTAAAAATACTTCTCTATAAGTCAAAGTGTCAGGGGTTTAATATGTGGCGTTCAACATAATTGTCCTCTTCAAAGTTTGTTCCAATAATGCCTCTACTGGGATAACTGACAACTCTCCGAGGGGTCACACATTTGTGTGAGACGTATTTAGTGAATGAATTTTAAAAGCATCTCGTCTGAAACCGCAAGGGTTAATGGTTTGGTATTTCGTGAATGAATTGTATATGGCACCGTACTCTACTTAGTGTGTTGACATAATGTAATGCCAGACCAAAGGTTCAACAGCCAAGGTGTTCTATGATTAATATAGACTTATATAGTCAATACAATTAAAAGTAGTTTTTTTCTGAAACCGCAAGTGTCACGGTTTTAATATGTGTTGTTTAACATCTAATCGCGATGTTTCACTAAGTTTGTTTCGAACATACCCCCTCCCCGATTCAAATGTTTAATTGACTAAGATTGTAATTACATGAAATTAATATTAAACGAAAGTAAGGGATTAATGTTGGTGTGTTAAAATCATATCGTTGTTCTCAACTTAGTATTGAATACAATATTTGAAGTGTGTCCTTAGGGTTCTTTGCAAACATTGTACAAATAATGACGCTAGGTTCGAAACTGTTCGCGCCAAAAAACACAAGTACGCAATCAATTTCTATGTGGGCCCTCGTTTATGACTAGTTTTATTGTTGTTGTGTTTAGTGTGTATGTCGATGTTTAGCTGTTGGATGTCTAGATGTATCTCTTATTTTGTTTGGATCAGCTTTACCCCCAAACGATTGTTCAGATCTACTGAATCGAAATTCTGTTGTCCAAAGCGGCGTGTACTATATCACCACCCCTGTCTCTCACACGAAGATACAGGTGTTTTGCGACATGGACACTGACGGGGGAGGTTGGACGGTATAAGTTCAATTATATAAAAAAAAATTCTCTCCCTTTTCTCTGACGCCAAGAGTATAGCGTATTTTGATTATAAATATTTAAATACGATATCAGCATACCGCTCATTCACACAAATACTTAGGCGTAGAGGTGGATGGAGGAGGATGGGCGGTAGAATCAGATTTATAGATTGAATATAACCACTCCACTCACTCACACCTTGTTACAATTGTACTGTGAAACGGAAACTGATGTATTTGGCTAGACGGTAGTTAAAGTGTATTGTAACGAAATGTAACAATTAAGGGATTTTTTCATTAAAAAAACAAATTTTGCTATTTCAGGTATTTCAGAAACGTTTCAACGGAAGGGAATCCTTTCATCGAAATTTCATAGATTATGAAAACGGCTTTGGAGACGTTAATGCTGAACATTGGTTAGGTAATATTTCCACTTTTTTATTTAAATTATTTCGACAATATCGCTTTCTATATGATACTCTTATACAGATATTACAAATTACAATCATGGCAATGCTATTTACGAACAAATTAAGGACATTCCTGCAACAGCAACACACAATTGGGCTACCAAGATGCCCATGTCCGTTTCGTTAAGGATTTATATGAATAAGGCAAATAAGAATTCACCTTCAGTTATTCATTTACTAGGTATTGAAGGTTTATCAAAACATACTTAATATTATATATGCGATATGTCATGTTTTCTTTAATCATTTAACGTTGATGCAAATAGTAACTAGTAATACATAGTTACTGGTCATCAGCCAATATTTACAAGTTGTAGTATTATTAATTGTATAAACAACATATGTGCATTTAATGTTCATAACGTTTCGCTGTGTGCGTGTGGAAATGTAAAGAATCTTTCCTCTCTGTTCTTTTGTTCAGGCAGAGTTTTATAAACAATATTTTCTGATCCGTTTATTGAACTAAAATGAACTGAAGAGAAATTATACGGATAGATAATTGTAAGGCGGTATGGAGTTCTTGATACAAAACATAACTGTCCCTCGACTATGAAGGCAAACTAATGAGATTTTCGAGTGTATTTAGTGTCCGAATTAATAAAGCAAGAACGGGTTATCATAAAGTCTATTATTATAACAAACAACTTATTTCCACATGTTGTGACAAAGTGCTTGAGTCATAATGATTTGTTGCTTTTCTTTTTCATTGATATACGACTTCGTATATTGGTATTTTAAATATTACTAAAAAAAGTACTCACATATATATTCATCACTATTTATTTGTAAACCGATTGTTTTGTTATTGTTAAGTTTAGGTTGCAAATTTATTATAATTATTTGTTTATGTCATCGGCTTAAATATAATCTCAGACAGGTTTGACATCATTGCAAAACATGAGACAAAATTGTTCTAGATCACCACAACATACACAGAATTGGAATGTGCTTTCTTTGCAAGACAAGATCAAGCAAAGCATGTACCGACATATTGAATAATTCGTTTTAAATAAAGCAATTAATGTTATGTTTAAAAGTCTTACCCGAAATAATGTGTAATCTTTATTCGAAGAAAGATGTTTTATTTTAAAGGAACTATGAGAAGAATAAACTATATTCCTTAAACATTTTTTTTTATTTTACATAAATTCACTTAAGTAAAAAATATTAATTCCGCTAAACAACTATTATATACATGTCTATATTTATATATTAAAATGTTTCTCAAGAACCCTTCACCTTACATAGTACATTATACGCATTCATGTTTTGTTTATTTAGTAAAAACTATCATATATCATTTATATATGAATTTCGTACTTATAGTTTAGTTTTTGCCCAAACAAAAAGGACAATAAATTCAGAACTATCACAGAATTAGTTATATATCTTGTATTCGACACTCTTTCTAAACATTATTTAATTATTACATAAATTTTATATTTAGTTATTATCTGCACTTTGAACTCACACTATGGAATGAGACCTACACAAGAAATACCAAGGGCAATTACTCTAGTCAAATTCTTATATTTTTTGCACCTTACACATACACAATTATCTATTATTTGTTAACACTGTTACCTCTGAAGAGATATATAGTTTTACTCGAGACTTGTGCTATTATTATTTAATAAAATATTGACACAAACATAAATTGTATCGACTCGGATTCGCTTAAAGCATCACACGGAACATTTGTGTGAAGTTTTCTTTTGTTATCATACCTCTTCGTTCATATCGGCTTGAGGCAGCTTATACAATGTGTTGTATTACGTTAGTATGCCTTTATATCTTTCATATACCTTTCATTCAGGGCCATTCCTTTAAAACCGATAAAAGAGATTAAATTTCACAATTACTTTATATTTTAAATGCAATGGCATATATATACATATATCGCTCATATAGATCTATTCTTGCCCGACTTGCTTTGATTATATAGCGCACTTTTTGCCGTTACATTGATCAATATTTACACATACACAGGCATGGCCGTTTTGCACAAATAATTGACATTTTGAATGTGTCCCACGCCAAACTCAGCATATCTTGCTGCTTCAGTGATAAACTTGAAATATTAACATGTAATCGCTCGCACCTATACAATTCGTTTTAAGCAGAGTAATGGTCCTCTATAAAGCAACATAGTGTTGCGTTAGTGTCGCGCATAACTCATAAATGCGTTGCTGCATTGCTGCATGGATAGACGAAATTTAGATACATATCAACAAGCATGTGAAATTGGGTATCCGCATTTAATTCAGAGTCATTGTTCTGTCAAATAAATGGAGGTATGACTCGTTTGTAACACAATACGACATTTCGTTCATTTGTGTCGCGTGTAACTCAAAACGTACTGCAGGTGGATAAATGTACTTATCAAATAAATTTATCAGCGCCTGTATATCGTGTTTCATTTCATTCTACATAAGATGAGTGCAGAGTGAACAAGGAACGTTGGAACTTATGGATTTTATGGAGAAATGTCGAATCTGTTAAATGTCTTAAACCTTATTAAAATAAAATTGTTTCACAATATTCTTCTACATTTGCAGCGAACAACATTCTTTTAAATTATAAATATCTTATTGTTTTACATGAATGTAACAAACTGCTTTACAATACGGGATCGAATGGAAGATTGGAGTGTCGTCAGTAATATGACTCACTCACTATATATATGTATTTTGTGTTCATTTGTATTGTACTAATTAAATACTTATTTAACATCAATGTATCTCCTCTTGGTATTGTATGAGCAAGTGTCACAATAATTATCTTTAAGATTACGGACATCAAGATGCTTTACTAAGGTGTGATACTAGAACTGTTTTTGCGTAAATGTTTGGCGTTTATTTTTAATTATCCCCACGCTCCAAATTTGAGCGGGGGATTATGTGGTTATCTCCGCCGTCTGTCCGTTCGTCCGTCCTGGCCACTATCTCCGCCTACACAATTAGCACAAGAACCTTGAAACTAAAACACATGGTAGCTTTTGAGCATATGTGCGACGGTGCACTATTTGGAATTGTGATCTGACCCAAGGGGCAAAAGTTATGGGGCCGGGTCAGAGATTTTCATTCATTTTTTAAGGTTATTTTATATTTACTTCTTCATTTCTACACCGATTCTATCTCGACCATCCATGTCCACATTACCCACCCCAGGGCCCCGGCCACATAGGCCACACCCACCCAAAATTGCCTTTTACTATAACTTCTTCATTTCTACACCGATTCACTTCTTATTGTTACACAATTTTTCTTATGACAAAACGGTCAATCTCAATTATGCACGGCCCCAGAACCAACCCTGGGGCGCTCCGCCCACATAGACCACGCCTACCCAGAATTTTGTTTTAAAATAACTTCTTCATTTATTCACCAATTGTCTTCAAATTACTACTGAAAATCTCTTATGACAACGCGGTATATCCCAACCAACCATGTCCACATGACCAAACCCAGGGCCCCACCAACATAGTCCTTGTCCACCCAAAATTGCCTTTTAATATAACATCTATGCGGCGTGGGGATACGCGTCGGCCTGTGCCGCGCCATCTCTAGTTTAATTATATTTCTATGCGTTTTTTGTATTTTACATTACATTATTATAACATTATGACTATTGCATGAAACCTTTTATAAACTGTGAGAGCGCAGAAAAAGTTAATATGTATATATCTAGACCTGTATTCCTTTACTTGCTAATGACATATATTACAGTAGTAGCGAATATAGTCGTGTCGAAATGTGCAGACCCGAGGTGGTCACTATTTGCTTAAATAAAACGATCTTTTGATCTCTATTGAAGGTCTAAAATACATCCAGGAGATTACTTCAGCTGGTTCACACAGACTCCGTTTAGATGTGACGCATTTCAATAGAAGCAAGGGTTACGATGTATACGACAACTTCAGTCTTCAGCCTGGACCTGCCTATACGATGAATCTCGGAGCACGTTTAGAGCTCAGTGGCCGTAAGTAATATACAACAAACTTCTACAATACGTGAACGTTAAGTATATATAATAAAACATTAAATTATAAAGATAAATTTTACAGTCTTAAGTTATCAGTACAAATCTAATGTTATTAATGCGATTGTTTTAAACCGTCCTTATTAAATATCAAAACGTGTTGTAACTATTATTATATTTTAGTTCAACTACGCTATGCAATAAACGTAGAGAATGGGTGCCGTGGTTGTGCATTCAGTACATATGATCACGACGTTGATGAAGATCATAATCAGTCCTGTGCGTATTATTTTCAAGGCGGATGGTGGTATAATAGCTGCTACACAGTGAACCTTAACGGATTGTACCTCCCGGGATCACTAAATGATACCGCAATGTGTTTTTCCCATGACATCGGACTTACCGCCAGCACCATGATGTTCAAGAAAAAATAAAAGAGTTTTACAAGAATGACAGAAAAGCATGTGCATGTTATTGACATGTTGAAAAAAGTCTGTTATCAAATATATTTCCTTTAAACAAAAATACAAGGTATTAGTTTGTATTCAAATTATTATAATTCGTCAAAATACTGTAAACCAGATACAATACTACAAACTCAACGCGAATGTTAAAGTAAAATGGAAATAGCTGTAAAAGGTATGAACATAAGAGTTGTTGCTTGAACAGTCATCTTCAAATTAATTACAGCCACCGTTTACACAGAAAAAGAATTAAAGTACGATCACAGTTAATTGCAGGGCAGTTGTAAACAGCGTACAATTCCTGAGAATTAGGACAATCAACGAGGACACCGATACCGGAAGTACTGTTTTTAAATAGTCCACGAGATTTGAGCTGTGATATTGTTTCGCGCATGAATTGTGCACATATCGAAACATTCATACGGCGACTCTCTTCAAACAACGAAACGAACAAATGCACAAATATATATAAAAAAACATAGCAAACATCCTAAGAACATATCAAGAAAAAAGAACTTCTCGTCGCACAAAAACGAGCATACATGATTAGTTGTACAATGATTATCGGCCAAATATATACATTTTACCTATCATTATTGTTCTAAAAGCTATTTTTCAACACTTATTACATAGTTCCCATGTCAAATACGTTTCCCGCCATTGTAACAACACATTTTCGTTACATACACGCACACTCTTTTTAAAATTCAAAAAGCGTTTAAGAAGAATGGCATTTATCGTTGTGCGTATCGAAATGTCCGAAAATTTTGTGTAAACATATTGAATTAACAACACATAATTGCATTTATATGTCTCACCTGGCGAAGTGTTTCCAATCTATTACTACATGACTGAACAAAAATAAATAATATTGTTTCAAATCAATGACAATGATTTATTTTACTTTCACCTATAAAACAAATTGTTGATGAATCAAACTGAGCGGTTTATTTTAGCGAATTATTTCAAGAAATTTTCAGAGGATTTTTGAGACCATTTTTTAAGTCGCGGTGTTTATAAACAATACATTCAAAATGGAAAGTTGTTCAAATTGTAAACAACAGCAAATACGTGACTTATTTCACGCGGTTCTTTGACAAAGGTAAAGCAGCCATATTCATGACTAAGTTCAAGGGCACATGATCCACAAATAACACATTCACTGCGCGTGAGAAGTGTGTCTTACATATCTTAAATTGATGGTTATGACATTTAAAAAAAGTTTTACAATATCTTAATACATCGAAGTGGTAAAGTCTATGAATCTCAAAAATAATATGTGGATAAAATGACCAACCCCGACCGACTAAACGACACGGCGACTCTAATATACACCTTGAAACATCGTGTACGTTGGGATAATGGTTTTAGTGGCGCGTTACATGCATAATATAATATATTATAATGGCGGTGGTGCTTATAATTTTTTTTGCACTATATTTTACACTTTATGTGTGTGTAATATATCGTTTCCTATATGAATCGATTTAGCATGTCAATGTACGGAATACAATCCCAGTTAATATATCACATACAAAATGTTCTTGTTTTATTAAGAAGAGCTTCCCCTAAAGGCCCGTTCAGGCATGAATTATTTGAAATCTAATGAATTTAGAAAGTGGTGTTTAATTGACCGTATATACGTATCATGTAGCATAAAATGTGCAGACATAATTTAAATGTGTCCCACGACCCTGATACGATGCATTACCGTCCCGAATCTGTGTATTAATTTCTGGGCAACATTCAATAGCGTCTTAGGCAGTTAGTGTCGTAGTGTGGCCCGTCACAGTGGAACATGGCTCATAGGCGCTCTTAGCTTTTATCGAAAGCAGGGTTCCTCATAAATAATGTTAATTTTACTTACAATGCTTTTTGTCGAACGCGTGTGTTTAAAACCAAGGTGTTAACAAATCTCACCGTGGTGTAATGGATATGGTGTCCGCCTAGCGACCGGGAGGTCACGGGTTCGATCCCAACCGTGGGAGCGTTCTTTACATCTCCCCCAAAGAAACCAAGTACTGGTTCTAGGCCTAGGAAACGGACTAGAGAGCGCTTATATAAGCCTTTGGCTTTCGATGCAATCGAGCTAAAATAAATAGGTTAAAACTAACAAATCTAAAATATCATGTGCAGTTTAATAGCACAGCTGCATATCGTATAATTATGGAATGGAATATCCGCCAGTCCATTCATGTTGACAAATGACAACTATCTTTTATGAACAATGTTATATAAACGATGTTGAATTTGAAATGTGTGTAATGTACTTTTCTTTCGTTAATTTCATTCCGCTTTAAAGTGTTTGGTTATGCTATTGCCTGTTTTAGATCGGCAATTTGCAATATTGCAACCGCTAATCGCCTTATGCTTATTTGTAAACCGCAATACGTTAAACCACAATACGCTAAACTGAATTCGATAACGAAACTAAACTTGATGTCAGCTTAGACGTAATCAAACTTTAAATTTGCGTTCAGCAAGCTTTTTAATGTTTCACTCAGTTTCTTAAAAAAATGTTGCGGTTGTTAATTTCCGTATGTAAATCAATTCCTAATAAAAATGAAATTATTATCATTCGAATAAATGGATTGCAATATTGAGTGACGTGCGCAAAACATGGCGGTCGACATTTTTCTTAGGGAAAAACAATCACAAAGTTTTTTATAAATTCCAAATTTTTGGAGGACGATAAAGTGTTCAAAATGTGGTGCAATTTATCCATAACTGTCTACTTCATATTAACTGTGCAGTGACAGTTAGTGCAGAAATCATCAGATGTTGGAGATACTTTGTTGACTTTATCCCTTGCTGACCATGCTGACAGTGACGCCTATTTTCGCGATCAACATTCTGACTAAACCAGTTCTGACATTGATCGGTTAATATGTGGACCAATGTGAGTACATTTACATGTATGTGATTATTATTTTAGTTTGATCATTATATTCTAAGAGAAATTTTAAAGACGCCACAGAAGACTAGTCTTCCTCCTCATTCTCCTCTGATGATTCGGACAGGTGTCTAGTGACGAGGACGACGTCTGCGCTATGACAACCTCGTCGCGCCTCAGCCGGAGTAGTCGCAAGCAAATCTCTGAGAACGAGACTCGCGAGATCTGCATAGTTCTTCTTGAATGCTCTGAGCTTTTATAAGTACATACCTACAGCTCAGAGTTCTTCTTGGTAACTCGAAATTCAATACCAAAAAATAATTTCTCACATTTGTCGATAAAATCGAATTAAATATACCAAATACATCGTTACAAACACAGTACCTGTTATTACCGATGTCACTTTGCGAGTGAATTGTGGAGAAATACTCAAAACAAAAACTTTATATACAAAATCCGTTATCAAACCAAAAGCCGAAGTTTTGAATTGACGATTCGATCTATCTTACGGATGTTCCGGAGATAGTCGGTATACTACGATTGGAAGATTAGACACGAGATCTATCTCGCTGAGGATTCCGGAGATAGTCTATAGCGTATTTTCAAATTCAGAATTACTCTGAATACTCGGATTCTTCAATTGCAATAACATAGACATTTAAATGAACCGCTGACGTGTTTGAAACATTGGATTAATATGAATATTATGCGAGCATAACATATCATGTACGTTGTTTTAATGTGCGCATTATGGATATATGTTCGATCTATGTGTGTTTATTTATGCCAGAAAATAGTTTATGCGGCTAATATTTCCGATTAAACTGCCGCCCGGATTCTGGGCGGCACGTTTCTATGGAAAATCGGGTAAGCAGTTGCAACTCCCAGCGACCCGGAGGATCAAAAGCTGGGAGTTAGATTATTGCAACTAGAGATCTGACTAGTTTTTGCAGAGGAGATGCTGACAGTACTGGTTTTTGTACCCAGGAAACTGTTGTATACATTATGATGTTATTTTCTCGTTGTATTCATGTATTTCTGTGACCATTACTGGTTCTAAACAGGAACGTGACTTTATTATGTTGTAAATATATTGTAAAATGTATGTGTATACTTTGTAAGAACTGGTTCTACTAACACTACCCAGAAAACTTGATTATGTTCTCGTTGTATTCATTTATTTCTGTGTCAAGTACTGGTTCTACACAGAAACGTGACTTCATTATGTTGTAAATATGTTGTTAAATTAAAATGTATACTTTGTAAATACTGGTACTACTGGTTCTAATAACCATACCCAGGAAAATTACTTGATTTATTGTTATATTCAATTAATATGCATTCATAATTAGTACTGTTTATACCCAGGTTTTTTTTTAAACTATTAAAATTATGACACACAACGGTGTAATTATATTACAGACACTCACTCGATGTTATCAATATTGCCTTGAGCTAAGCGAAAAAGACTTTTCAAACGCAACAGTGCGAACGAACTTAAAATATTATTTAAGGGCTAAATGTATCCGATAATTAATACCAAAATATTGATCCGCAACACTTAATGACTGATTGACTTAATAAGTGATTTAGTGATTGAGTGACTGGCTGTGAGTGGGTGAGTTAGTTTTTGTCTTTATGACGTTTTGTCGTTGAACACGAATATGGAATCCGTCTTAAAACAAAGCTTCAATTAAAAAGTTATAAGGGAACAAAGGTTACCCACCCCTTGATTTTTATTCCGCACTATGTTAATGAATATGGGTAAATATAACTTTGCAGCTCCATTATTTTTTAACGAATCATGATGCCGCAAAAATTCCAACGGATTCGTGGTCATGACGGCATATGGATTAACACATATAATTAGTTCATTTGAAGCATATTGGTTTTATGTAAAACAAATCACCCACATACTACTGAGTCAAAAATTTGCACGTGTATTTTTATAACCACATGTTTGTTCGATTTGAAAGCGCGTGTTCATGAAAGTATCCTTCAGTACGTCTACCTTAAAATAGCAAGAAGTATCGTTGAAAACGATGGATGCTCCCCTTATGTTCATAATAAATTAAACGGGTATTAATTATAATTAATGACAATAATAGTATACATTGTAGAGTAAAAGTTTACATTCACTTTTTCTTTAAATTGGAACTCCATGCCAAATAACACTGGTCACTAAAGTACATGACCCTGAGAAAATCTATTATTAGCCTCGGTGACCTTGACCACAGTGGCCACAAACCTCATCAAAAGGAAGAGGTCCATGCAAGGTACCTTCATGCCAAATATGTAAGAGACCAATACAATATTGAAGGCGCTATGAGAAACTGTAACAAAAGTGTGACGGAAAGAAGTAAAGGCCCAGTCTCACTATGATGCCTGTGGGGACGACCGAAATGAACCGGGGCTCCGGAAAAGTATTAAAATGTTCAATACCTCCGGGAGTCACCGGGAAGGACCGGCAACGACCGGCGCGGCTCCGGGGACAACCGGAACGGCACCAGGAACAACCGGGACGGCACCGTAGTTCCACCGGGGACCATGCAGAGCTACGGAAACGAACCAGTTGTCGCCGGTGCCCCGGTGAATGCCGGCCTTCACCGGGGCTCCGCCTGGGCATTACCGGCGACTATCGGGGTTAAAACCGGGGCGTTGTCATAGCTCTGACGGGGTCTGATGCCGGTATAGCCCCGGTGAGTGCCGGTGGATTTACGGTATACCGGGGCTCTGCCGGGACGCTGCCGGCTTTCACCGGGGCTCCCCCTGTGTATTACCGGCGACAACCGTGGCTCTGCCGGGGCTTTAGAGGGATAAACCGTAGTTAATCCGGGGTTAATCATGACTCTGCCATGTTGTTTACCGGCTTCAACCTGGGCAGCACCGGGAAATAGTGTGACCGCGCTAAAAAATTCTACGCCATCATCCCGGTTCTCGCCGGTCGACCGGCGTTAGCAAACCGGGAAGGACCGGGGCTCTACCGGCAATAATGAGAGTGGCTACTAAATGCTCCACCGAACATTTTCGGGGATAATAATTAGCTTACGAGATTTACGGCAAAAAACCATGCTTATATATGTTTTCGTTAAAAATCGAGCGGTCTATGAAATGAATCATTAAAAAATAAAAACCTTTAATTGATGTCACCGCTCGTTAACACGAGTCAAGTAACTCCATGCTACAACTGACAAACTTGAAGGGCGACAATTTACGTCAATACCGTTTTAGTTACAGCTAGCTATGACAAGTAGTATTTTTGTTTCGTATTCGAATTGCAGTCAATCGTATTGCGGTTTATCGTTTAGCATTAAGCATAAGCGGTTTACAACATTACCCCAAAACCATACGGACAGTATTATAATATTAAGAAACAAGTTTTAATATTCAGTTAAGTTTCGTATTCGAGTTGCAGTCAATCGTAAGACGTATTGCGGTTTGTCGTTAAGCATTAAGCATTAGGCATTAGGCACTTTGCGGTTAACAACATCGCGCATTACAAGTTTGGTATGAATAGACTGGCGGATATACCCTTCCATATATAATCAAAACGTATTACCGATTTGTAGGTTAACCAGAAGGTACTGCATGCCGACTTCCAGAAATCCCATGTTTAAAGGGTATATATTGGATGGTCGAGATATATTGGAAATATTGATATTTACCGATTGGTTATGAGTATAAATCAGTTTCCATTGAACCATCTTCAAGTTGAATTTGTAAGACTAAGAAGTATGTTTTTGTTGTATTTAATCTTAACTCTATTTTGATGTCTTCATGTGTTTTATTTTCATAGTCGAACAATTTCATAAGTTCATTCATTCCGGTGTCCATAGTCCAAAACCATCATCTATGAAATGTTTATACAATTTTTTTTTGTATTTCATCTCATTTTCTCATGTAATAACACACATTATTTTTCCCAATATTCGAGCTACACCCTCTTTGCGTCTGTAATCTTTTCAACACAATTCAATCATATATTGTCAAAGACAATTTCAATCAATGCCATCATCGCTTCTGTGTTGATGTCTGAACACTTCGTTCATTCAAAGCTTGTCTGCATGCATCTAGTCCCTCTTTTTATGGGGATTGATGGAAACAATCTGATAACACCAAATTAGTTTAATAGAATTCCTTCATGTAATGACGTATTAACTTCCCTCTCTATAGCGTTTTAAAAAGATGTGGTCTCTCTTATATTGCTTGGTGTTTCTATGAAACAGGTTTCTAGCTCCTTTTCTGCAACCTCTGTCATTCTTTCAGTACTTGTTCCAATTTCATTTACTATTGGTTTATATGGATGTCTTTCATATGAATTTTCGGATAACCTTTGAGATTTTCTCTTGATTGATATTTGGGTATAAAGTTTTGTCGTTAGCTCTTTGAGATAACGCCGTTCTAAAAAACTTTATTTGCAAGCTGTTTTACCTTATGCTTGCATAAAGGAGTTTTTTTATGATTTGTTGTCTTGAAGTTCATTCGTAAGTTTTTCTACATATTCATTAGCGTGTGTTATTACTGTTGCAGAACCCTTGTCTGCAGGCCTCATTATCATACTGGAATCATTTCGAACATGTGTAATGCCTGTTTATCTTGTTAAGTGGTATTTGACGTCCCTTTTCTTTATGACATTTAGTATAAATACTCTGCAAGTCGCATTCTTCTCTCCCATTCTGTTAAGTCATTGTGTAGCTTTGAACAGTCTACATGTTTTTCTGATGGTACAAAAGATATTTCTATGGATGATGTACTTGTTTTGGCTTCGGTTAACTTTCTTGTACACAGATCAAGATAATGTGCTTTTGTTTCAAATTGTGCCCATTTTTATTGGTTCATTTTCACACTTGGTTTTAGTTCCTTTATTGTCACATTTCAGTTTTTGTGAATCAAACTTTGCAATTTTCTATTTCTGTTTTCTTGAAAGCTCATTTTATTTGTGTTTTCTTCTAGTTTGTTACAAGACCCCATTGTAAACCTATAGATATGATCCTTCCTGTTAATTATCTCATCTTCAGAAAAGGTATTTATGTATGTTCTGGTCCAATTTGATCTGCATTGAAGTGAAATACTGCAGTTTTAACCTTAGGATTATCTTTCGTTTTATTTTCACTCCGTTCAGAGGTTGGAAAAGTAGTTTTCTTGTGTACTTTGGTCGTCAGCAAATATGCATAATTCAATTGAAAATATGGTTGCTGCAGCATAAATCGCAGCTTCGGTTGCCCACGATTCTTCTGTTTCGACACTAAATGTATGACTGTCTATATGCTTTGTAACACTACCATTTATGTATTATTTGTAAACATCTTTTAAGTCGTTCATATGGTTGACGAGTTTCTTCCTCACAACTTCATACTTGCAACACATCTGTAGAAACAGTTACCATCCATTTGTATGGAAGTTTATTTAACATTATTTATTGCAAGTTAAGAAGATAAAAAGCCTAAGTTACAGCTTAACAGCATGCTGATTTTTTTAATTCTGTTTCTGTGTAAGATCAGCCATCTTCCGTTTTGAAAAACGTTCATGGTCCACATTGTTTAAACCTCCCACACATATTTCACTTCTTATTTTGCTAATTTTCTCTTCACAAGCTACCAATGTAATTTCCATGAGTTTCAACGCCGCATCTTGTTTTATTTTTCCACACTTGTTTAGTACTTTATGGCTACAGTCTATCTGAATATTCCAGTTGATCTCGAATCATTCTGGTACAATCCCATGTCGCACAAACTTGGCTATAAAATCCTTATTTTAAACATAACGTTAGTATTTTTCCATCTTTGGCCGTTGTAGTCCAAAATATCTTCTTTTTTTTCGGAGTAAAAACATATACGCTCCGTGTAATTAGGCTAACGGATATTAAATAAGAATTAATTCTCTGATTCTATTTCACTTTATTAATGTTTCGGCATTGGGCCTTTATCAAAACAAATGTAAAAAAATCTATTAAGTATATTTTTAAGTTTTTTGACATTTCAAATAATAAAGTAAATATTTTAAACGTCAAATGACTTTGTACATGATAACTTCGTAGACAAAGTTATACAAAATGGCTCCAAAAATCGTAAAGAAAATACGCAAAAAATAAAATGACGTTAAACACTTACATATTACATGTCAATATGATTTGTAAAAATGTGTGCTTCATATACTTATTTTTTTTTTATATTTACAATAAAACATCCTATACAAAATTATTATTATAGATAAGATAATGCGCAGGTTCATGCTTAATTTTGTGGTCACTTGTATTAAGTGTCACGGTAATGGTTTTTATTTTAGCGGTGGGTTGGTACCAATCGCCAAAACGTGATAATCAAGGTAGTTTCAAAACCAACCCTGTAAAGAACCAAATGTAGTGCAAATATATATTTATTAAAGCTCTCCTCAAATAGCTGATCACATACTGATCATTAATATTATTGCTAACAAGCATTACAAATGCAATAAATGGTTTACCAACAGATATGGTGAGCAAAGTAAAACATTACAATATTAAAATAGCAATAAATTATTATATTAAATTAACAATACAGTATTACATCAAATAAAATACACACATAAATAAGCAAAATGGAATACAAAATATCAAACAGTTACTTTTGAAAAATGGTATATACACAATATGTTATAGTTACCTGTAAAGAACCAAATATAGTTCAAATATATATATATATTAATGTTCTCCTCGAATAGCTGATCACATACTGATGTAAAAATGCGCCTTTTTGGCATCTCCACGTCAAAAAGACACATTTGTTTGTTAAATCATTTAAAACTCAGGTATGTAATTGGTAAACTGTACAATCAACTCAAAACTGGTTAAATATGATGCACGCGAATTGTGTGAGTATTGTTTAAAGTGAAACATGGTGATTTGTATTATTTTTATATATAATCTACTTAAATAACTTAAAGTTACTACTTTATGTCTAGTAATACGATAAGTAGGGCTAATGTAAATACCGTTACATTACCAGAGACTTGTAATCAATTAAATATGTCAAATAAATCTACACGAAAATCTAACCTATATTATATAAATGTATGCCCGGTGACCTGTTTATAACACGTTTTTGTTTTGTGATCATATCTGATGTACTGCGTTTTTATTCCAGTTTGTTAGGACGGATAGTCTGACAGATGGATGATTAGAAGAAGAGACAAATACGCAGACAAATAGCAAACCTTTGACTATAAATGTGCCATGTGCGTTTTTAGGATCCGTAATGTCTATGAGGGTTCACATTTTTTCGTGCGCAATAAAAGGCTAGTAGTCATTGCTATATTAAAACATCGGTCATTTGTTCAAAGAGGTTCTTCAGTTCTCCGTTTTACGGAAAACAAATTGTGAAAGTGCATCGTCTGTGGTTTACATACACTGAGCGATTTTCAAATGATCTACAAATGTGACCTTGACATTGAGGTGGCGCCATTGTCTTAAGCCGTTTTCAAAATGTACATATTATATAAGACACTTAAAAGGAACAGGAGATGTAATCACATTCACGCACATATATGCTCATACTTTCATCTTCATATATGAATTTGACCTAGAGTTTTCAATGACTTGTTCATGTCCTCTTCTCAGTCCATATGTGTAATATTTTTGTCATTTTCATGAACATCATTGGAAAGCTATAGTAGATATAGAGCGGACACAAAATAGAAGGTCAAAAATTGTACCTAAAAATGTTATCCTTACCTAGACACTGAGTAACTGACTCAAACAGTCAGCGAATGGTAGAGTATTGCAGAATAGTTTCATGAAAAACTGTCAATTAATACACGAGAGGTCATCAATGGGTGCTTAAATATTTGATCTTGCAGAGTGACGATGGCCATGAGTAAGCTTGACTGACTCATGACTTCGGCATATAATCTCGACAACATTTACATTAGAGAAAAGTTTGGAGAAAAACCTTTCAAAGGCCATAGTAGAGATAAAGTGGTCATGAAAGCTCAATCATGTGGCATTTAAGTGTGACTTAAACAATAAGTTGGCGTGAATGACTCGTGTCTTTATATCGTCTCCATGCCTTTAATTTTGAGCATATTTTATTTAACTAATAAGGGTAAATGAGCAATGAAACGGCCATAAATAAAAGGTAAACGATCTCACCTTCAAGTGTTAACCTCGACTTTAAGTTAGCGTGACTCACCCGTGCCTTCTGCTCATCCTCTAGATGGCGTTTTAATTTTAGTTACGTTTAATGGTATAGAAGGTATACATATAGATTTGACCTTAAGCATTAACCTTACCTCGAGCCTGCGAGATTTACACATACCTGAAGCATATCGCGAAGTGAGACACATTCGCTGGAAACAAACATTATCGTTGACCAGAGCCCAATTAGTAGTATTTGTCAAATGCGAGTTCATTCACGCCTGATATGTCATGTAAAGTTTTTTTACATAGGTAGCAGCTATGTTTGTCTTTTTAAAGTCAAGACCAGAAATTTGCTTTTAAGTCAGATTGCAAAAATGATGTTTAAATGAAATAAGAAGAAGACATTCTAATTGATTGACAAACATTAATCCTGTAGCGAGTCGAGGTCAAACATACGATACTGATCGTTCAAAGCACTTTTACTGAAGCCTACCTTGTGTTTTCTTTCAATTGACATTATACAACTGATGAGAACGATGAGATGGTTTGCAGCACGCAAATACAATGGCCCTAGGTCAGGGTCACAATTTTAAGTCAAAGACGTACAACAAGAAATCAATCCCTTACACCATAACCAGCATGGATTAATTTATAAATAATTTGACAGAATCGCCAAGCATTATGTTATAAAATGTCGCGCAAAGAGAACTTTTGTTCTATTATACTGAGCTATTCTATCACATACTTTCGCGCACACTTACAATTCAGTGTATGGTTTTCACTGTATTTAAATAGATAACAAACAAACAAATTTGTTGAATTGATATCCCCTACCAATTTCAACATTTGACGGACGGACTGACAACGCCAAGTCTTTATCCCTCCGCATTGGCAGTAAATAATAAATTCATGCATTATATATTTAAATAATATTTGGGTCAACGTGTAGCAACATTCAATTGCTTAGGTTTTTGCAATCCGCCTTATAATAAATATGTACGTAAGTCTAAGTCTTGGCTGGTATTTGATTCAGCACAAAACGCAGTTGAATATGCAACTGGCAGGATCCAAGTTACTCAACTACACATGCACACATAAAAAATAAAAATACAAACCATTTATAGATTTATATTGCAATTTATTAAATAAAAGAACATGATAACACGGCAACATGTTATGTTTTGGTGTATTTTCGTAACTACGGGCGAAATCGTGTTGTCGATTATTCGGGACGGTGTCGGGTAAACAGGTAAAAAAAACAACGAGGAAACGTTCTTCGCCTCAGATCACTGAAATCGTAATATTGAATGAAGCTAGTCATTTACCGTTACAACGAGGACATTACTTTTGTATGCGATAGTAATCAATAGATACTTTTCTCGCGAATTATACTGCTATTGCCACATAAAAATCGTGCATCACGTGCACGAAAAAAACTGACTGTAAATAACGATAACATTTATGATGAAAAGATCAAAATGCAAATGGAGTTCAAGGATGTTGGAAGAATGCTTTAGAGCTGTACAAAACAATTGTTAGTGTGTACATTTTTTTCAGTCTCTCTTCATAATTTGTTTCTATACTGTGTATTGTCAAATGACATGTGCATGTATTTTTGTATTGTCTTGATGTTGATTTTTTTTCCATTCGAAGAACGTGCGCATATATTTTTGTATTGTTTTTGATGAGTAGATTTTTTGTCTCACTTAACATATAGTATATAGAGCATGAATAATATTATTCTATATAGGCATTAGACATTAATCTGGCACTAAGCCAATGAACATATAATCAGTACCTTAACGCAATAACAGTACATTTGCGAATTACGAACAATTGTAATAATCACACCTTACTATGTATTAGGTTATCGCCACAGAAGTTCGTGCAAAACGTGCAAAAATAAAATTGAATGCGAATAAAATGTGTCATTTATGCGTAAAATGTTAAATGCTAATCTAGCTCACGGGTGCCGGGTCAATGGTACTGAGTATACATAACAGGTTTTCATGGTGTGTTGTGTTTTTCTATTTTTGTTCTTCTATTTTTCATATAGTTAGGTTGTTATATTGTTCGAAATACATAACTGTCCTATACATGATTACGATTATATCTTGTATCGTCTTTTTTGGTGACATATTCTGTCTCACTGTACAGACCTTTGTCATTTTCAATACAACGATTATAGTTTGTATGGTTTTTTGTGTGTGACCTTTTCTGTCTCATGTACATGACAACGATTATATTCTGTATTGTTGTTTGGTGACCTATTCTGTCTCACTGTACATATATTTTCTTATACTTGTAAAATGTTATATTATTTTGCATTGAAAGTTATAGTTGGATCCGATAGTTTCTTTATTCCTATAGATCTATCATGGCTAACTTTATATGTTTGATCCTTTATTGTTTTGTTCTCATTGTTGTGATTATTTCTTTTTATTTCTCCATCTCTGTGGAATATTTATCCTGTTGTATCCATACTTTTTGTTTCCTTTTTTGTTTGTATGTATGGATATCTTATGTCTAAAAATAACAACCACCTGGACTTTTTTTGAAATAGGGACCAAAAGGACAAGCGCAAACAAATTATCATTTACATCACCCTTCACCTCTTTCAATGGTTAAACTATGTACTTTAAATGTAAAAGGACTCAACAATAAAGACAAACGCATAAAAATCTTCAAATGGCTAGACGAAAAAAAAATGTATGCCTATTACAATAAAGTCACTTGACACACACTTTAGCACAAACCTTAAAAGATGAATGGGACGGGGACATCTACCTCAGTGGACAACATACTAATAAACAAAGCATTGCCTTTCTGATAAAAAGTAACATAGGGATAACAGTTGATAACTTTAACGAAATCATAATTGGCAGACTAGCAAGTATAGATATCAAAATACATGAAACACAATTCACATTAATCAACGTCTACGGTCCTAACATAGATGATTCCACATTTTTCGAAACATTACAATCCTTTATAATTAATAACCAAGATAAACGTATTATACTCGGTGGTAATTTCAATACTGTCCTGAACCCATTATTGGATAAAAAGAATGGAAAACTTTATACTCATACTTAAAATAGAAACATTTTAAATAACATAATTGAAAACTACAATATGATAGATATCTGGCGTACAATATATCCAAACGAAAGCAAATTCACCTGGCACTCAAACTCAAAACCAACAGTATTTTGTAGATTAGACTATTTTTTAATATCTGAATCTCTTTGCAACATTATTAACACATGTAACATAAAACCAGGATTTATGACTGACCACTCTCTAGTTGAACTTAAACTGCACAATATACAACCTGAAAGAGGCCCAGGATACTTTAAAATTAACAACAGCACCTTATTAGATACACAATATCAAACACAAATAAACAGGAAATATTTAATACAGTTCAAAGTAATAAAGATGCAAACCCAAACACCTTATGGGAAGAAATAAAAGGAAATATACGTAATACAACAATTAGATACACATCATTTAAACAAAAAGAAACACACAAACTTGAAACTGAAACCATCAAAACCATTGAAACACTTGAAAAACAATTGCATCAAACAAACACAAATGATACCACCGACATTGAAAATGAAATAACATTAAAAAACAAATATTAGATGGAATCTATCATACACATCTCAATGGAAATATACTAAAAGCGCGTGCACAGCTTGTTGAACACAATGAAAAAAATACAAAATATTTCGCAAACATTGAAAAACGTAGAAGTGAACAAAAAACTGTACACAAATTAGTAGTCAATGGCAAAGATATAACAAACAGAACTCAAATACTAGAAGAACAACGTTTATTTTTCGAAACCCTCTATAAACAAAAAAATGTTGAAAATAACACCCTTTTTAAAAATACACATCAAGCTTTAAACCAGGAGGAAAAACAACTGTGCGACGGATTGCTTAATGAATATGAATGTGGATTAGCCCTAAAAGAAATGCAAAATAACAAAAGCCCAGGATCTGATGGCATCACAATCGAATTTTATAAAAATTCTGGAATGATATAAAAACACATCTAATTAATTCACTTAACTATTCATTTAACAACATAAACTTAACTACGCTACAAAAACAAGGTATTATATTTCTTATTCCAAAACCTGGAAACAACTTAGAATCCTTATCAAACTGGCGCCCGATTAGTTTATTAAACAATGATTATAAAATTGCAACTAAAACTATAGCAAACAGAATAAAAAAAATATTACCATCAATCATTTCAAAATCTCAATTTGGTTTCATAAAAGGACGTTACATCGGTGAAAACGTTCGTCTTTTCCAAGAATGCATAAACTATTTCAACAATTCACATAATCCTGGTCTAATATTCTTTGCAGACTTTGAAAAGGCATTCGATTCGCTTGATCATTCATTTATGTTCTCTTGCTTAGAAAATATGAACTTTGGTGAAAGTCTCATTCAATGGGTCAAACTATTCGATACCGATTAGGGATGGCAAACCTAAGCAAATCCGTAACCGGTTAACCTGTTTTGATATTCGAGCGGTTAACCGGTTAACCGCCTGTCATTGCACCACAAACATAAAAAACAACATCCGAAAAACGAATGAGTTTATAACCAATATTTCATATGCTCGTCGGTGAACTGTGATATTTCTTTGTTGTAATATTAGCTTCACGTCATTTACACATAATTATTGTCCTACATCTCGATCAATAAAAGCTAGTGGAGACTTTGAATTGTGTTGTGTTTTATTAACACCCATTATCCTTTAAGAATTACATGCATTAACAGTTTGCTGATTAATAACAATTGTCAATTAGCGTAAATATTTTTTGCAACAGGCAAATCGTTAAAGTTTGCAAAAGTTGTTAAAACAAAAGTGATCGGGTGTAATCAGTGTCAAGCTTTATTGATTTTTATCAAGAAATGGTAGTCGAAACAATGGCATACTTCACGGCACGTGTAAATTGTGACATATCATATCATGCAAAAAATATTGTAATTGACTCGCTTTCTAAGCCAGTCATCTTTTTTCGGAGTATTTACTTAGCAGTCCAGTGGTGTCAGCTTTACTGGAGATGGCTCACATTGAAATTCAGCGGGGTGTTTTAATCTCATGTGATTACGGAGCTTGGATGTACCCCCCTGCAACGACAGTGTCGTTGGGCATAGTATGCATGTAGCTGATTTCTTGTCAGCAGCCCGTTTGAAAAAATTCCAGGCATCCGATGATAGAGGCATGATAATAGATTGTCGCTTTACTTTTTAAATACGTGCTATCTGATCAAGCTTTACCGACTTTATACTGGATATTCACGTTGATGTTCTATTTATAAAAAAATAAGACATATCGCAGTCAAATGTGCTAATTGACAAGCGTAATTGGTCAGTTTATAATCTAAATTTATCAATATTTAAATAATTGAAACACAATAGACTGCAAAGTGCTAAACAAACACACTGCAGAGTAGGTGCTCGTGTGCCTGCTCATGATACCGCTGCACCCCGATGGTTTACAACTCTAATCGCTTTCGATCCACAGGGGGGCATCACGGGGTGGTAATTGTCGATAATTTGCGATCAGATTAGCGGATTAGCCAATACAGTGAAATGAAGTAAAAACTAAACTTACGATAAGAGCAATAATTTCGTTCAACAAAAAAATGCATTTTCTGCAAGAGTTACCAAATATTAATTTTGTAATCGGTTAACCTCCTTAAGAAACGGATAACCGGTTAACCAATTAACCGTTGCCATCCCTAATACCGATATTAACAGAATAATCATTAACAATGGCTTCTTTTCAAACAGTTTTAACATCGAACGAGGGGTTCGACAAGGATGTCCACTCTCATCATCGCTATTTATTATTTGCATCGAATACCTATCACATCAAATCCAATCAAATATACACATAAAAGGCATATCACTAGAACCTGACGAAGAAATCAAACAAACCTTATTTTCTGACGATGCAACTTATTTTTTAAATGACAATTACGATTCTTTCCATAACATAATAGAGTCGCTAAACCTTTACGGAATGAAATCGGGTCTTAAACTAAACAAAAGTAAATGTACTGTGCTACGAGAAATTAAATTAAAACAAAGTAATGTTCAAAATAAAAAAGAAATGAAATTTAATTGGACATCCGATGAAGCCACAACGTTAGGAATTACTTTAACAAATAATGAAAAGGATACAGTTCTTAAAAACATACTACCTAAATTACAGAATTTTAAAAACTGCTTAAAATCATGGCATCATCGTAAACTTACACTAATCGGAAAAAAACACAGTATTGAAAACGTTTGCACTTCCTAAATTAATATATGTATTAACAGTTCTCCCAAATCCACCAAATGATGTTATTACCGATATAAAATCAGCAATATTTAATTTCATATGGGACGGTAAGCCTGATAAAATAAAAAGAACTCAGTTAATTCAATTTGTAGAAAATTGAGGTATCCAATTAACGAACATTGACACATGCTTGAATGCAATCAAATGCAGCTGGGTTAAAAGATACCTAGATAATACCAATACTAGTAAATGGAAATTATTCTACCAGAAAATCCTAAAAAATATGGTGATTCCTTACCCTTTGAATGTAACCTCAGCAAAACTATCTTACATGAAATTGCAAACGAAAACATATTTCTGTCTGATGTTCTATCAGCGTGGAGTGATGCCACTCATTACTTAGAAACCGAAACCAGCAGTAAAACAATTTTATGGAGCAATAAAGACATAACTTCAAACAATAAGACGTTTTTCTATAAAGACTGGTTTGAACGAAGCATTAAATATGTCGACCAATTATATGACTACATAATTAAGGATGTCTTCTCTTTTGATAATATATGCTACATATACGGAATACCTTCAAATAATTTTCTAAGTACTACACACTAATCAAAAGCGTGCCCATACATATTAAATCTGAAATCTATACAAATAATACACCATGTACTCAAACAACATTTGTAGAAAACATACGTGGAAGAAAAAACAAAACAAATAAAATATTTTACACACTACAAATTAAAAACCCTACAGAAAACTCCAAAATCCAAAATAAATGGCAAGTCCTTTTTGGAGAAAATGAACTTAATTGGAAACACATATTTACCATGCCATATAAAGCAACTATTGAACGCACACTGAGAAATTTTCAATATAAATACATCCATAGAATTATAGCTACAAACAAATATCTCTTTAAATGCAAATTATCTAACTCAAATATGTGTGACTTCTGCAGTGAAAACATTGAAACTATAGAACATCTTTTTTGGGAGTGCAAACACATCCAGCCTATTTGGAATCAATTAATATCTTTTCTTGAACAACATCAACTAAACGTTAAACTATCTTTCTTAGATGTAAGTTTCGGAATTAACTCATTGAAATCAATAGACTGTAATAATATTGTGAATTTTATGGTTATATTGATGAAATATTTTATCTTAAACATGAAGTACAAAAAACAAGTACCAAATTTTAATTGTTTTGTCCATAGTCTTAAATTAAACATCCAGATTGAGAAAGAAATAGCCCTCAGTAATGACACATTACAAATCTTTGAACAAAAATGGAATCGGATTAAATTATCATAATGTTTTGTCCACTTATGTACATTTCACTCTAATGTTAATTTATCTCTCTAAAATAGTTTTGTTTATTTTTTTATTTTTATTTTTCTATCTGACAAGATCATTGTGAATATACAACAAGTTGAGTATGCTTTCTTCCGACTTTATACAACTCATCATTTTTCATAACTATTCCTCTGTTGTTCTTTTTTTTCTCTCTATTTTTTATTTATATATTAGCAAACCTTGTATAACATGTCTGTTACTGTTCATTTCAATTCAAACTTACGTATATAATTATATCTTCATTGACTGGTACGTATAGTTCAAGTTTGTCCACATTTGTATTTTAATTCTTCCGTGACATATAATTTTGCGACCAAGGACTGTTCATCAGTAAAAAATTAGAAACTCTGATAATAGCTTTTTGCTTTTTAAACTGTACCCGTTTTATTATTATATTGATACCCAACATTTATTCCGTTGCTGTAAGGTATTTCATTGATTCATAACCAGTATTAATGTGCGTTCAGTTTAAATATTGCTTGATATTCTTCTGTCACTGTCATAGTTAACTATCAGTTTCTGGAAACATTTGTTTTAACAGCAATTTTCATACCAGTTTAGTGTAAATGTCTTGATTTTGTTATTAATAAATTATACTGTTTTGAACTGTTTTCTGGTTTAAATTCTTTTCTTTAGAATACTGTCTGCACAATTCTTGAAATAAAAAATAGAATTACACAGTTATGTAAGTAGACAATTATATTTTGGTACCAATCAAGAAGCTGTACGTGAAATACTCTGTATATAAAATGCCAAACTAAAATTCATATTGCTAAATGGAATGCTTGTTTGTACGTTATTTCTACAGAGAAAACAAAAATTGGTTCACATTAAAAAAGTGGCTTTCATGTTCATCTTGTTGCAAAATGCTGTACTCCTTTTTACGAAAGGACAAATTGCCACCGTCCCAGATTGTAAGCGGATGCATATAGTAAATGAAATCAAAATAGATTAGGGCAGCCTCGAATACCTATCTATAACTTATTTTATACACTCCTAATGCCATCAAAGAATGGAGACTATAAAAAATGAGTCGAATTACGATATTGCAAGGGTCTCACTTGGTGTTTTCCTGTAAAACTAAAAACAACAAAACAATTTAACAATAATTTATATTGACACATTTCAAAAGTCTTAATAAAATGATTGTCACAATGAAGTAGCATAAACTCCACTATAGTAACTAGAATGTAGATTGTCAATAATAGTAAAGTGAAAATTCGTGAGCTCCAACTGTGGATTGTACCAGGGTCTTTCGAGTGGTAACCAGCAACTCAAACCGCGTCGCTTAACACCTAGCTCATCAACAATTTTGTTGAAAGTTACAGTATTTCACTGCAATAGAAGATATATGTTTCACAACACTTTATTTCACTCCTTTACAAATGTCACCAATGTTCACTGTTTAAGTGGATCGCGAAAGTATGAATTAATTTCAAAATAATTGTTTACTAGCAGATTGGTATATCCTCCTTCCATACAAATAAATAACAATTGTCTTTCGCTATTCGTACTATAATTCATCATGATCTAAGACAGACACTGCTTGAAAGTTCTGGATGGGTCTGCAAATATTAAAGTTGATTTTTTTCATGCTGTTGTAAAACTCTTCGATGACGTTAATTCTCACCTTGAAGAATCTTAAGGTCGACAGAATTTGACACGATACCGTCTGGGAAGTGGTCCGAACAAACATATTTATAAACGTTGGAATCTTATTCTCGCCGATGTAATCTGTAACAGTATCGTGAGTACAAATTGTTTTCAAAATATTCAGAAACTGCAGTTATACTTACCCAATCCAAAATTGTTATTTGTTTTATTTTATGTTTATGTATTAATGAGGAATTTATAATATCTCTGTCCAAAAAACTGCAAATCCGAATATTTGATATTCGCTGGAAGTGATATTGTAGACTGAGTGATTGCACTGAAATCTAATTATAAATCCATTATATGCAAACCCTGTTGATGGTTCCCAAACTAACTGTCTTAAACTACTTAATATCGATATATTTTCATTCTTATAGTTGGTTCAGTGCAGTGCAATCGTGAATACAGGTCTTTTGTTTCTTTAATACTGTTATTAAACGACTTAGTACTTTAAGTGTAATCACTGAAGTTTGAAGCACCGGTACAATCTAAAATACATGCAAGAGATTGCAATGAAGAACAACAACCGGAAAGGAAATGTTATCAATGTAGTGAAGAGTGATATTGTGCAAGGAGATGCCCATTCAATTTTACCAGCAAGAGATTATACAAAAATTTAAACGTAAAAGTGATCTTTTCCAAGGCCCAGGTCAGAGCACCACTTCACACGGTCCAAATCTTGTAAGAGAATCCATACCGCCATCACCTAAATTTATAATATAGCTGCGAATGCATAACTTAAAGATACTTGAAGCTCAGTTAGTGTTATATCCCTTTTAACGAACAACATTTAAATCAAATTAATATTTTACCTGTTTCAGATAGTATATACATTGAATGTGCCATCGGTTGGTTCAGAAACAACACCAATTATCATCAGTACTAATATACTTTGCGAATTTAAGAAGCTGCTACATATCACCGACTTACGGAAGACTGTTAAGGACAACTCAACATGAGGATCTGTGTCATAATCCTTGATGATTTAATAATCTTTAGTGACACATTAGAACAACATTTTGAACGGTTGTCATTAGGAGGCGGCCGGCGGCCGATTCGACCGCCTCAAATGTTATTTAGGCCGGCTAAAATTCGTAATACAAAATGAAAATAAATCGGCAAATGTTCACGACGATGACGATATATTTTGTATTCGTTTTGATACTAACTGTCTTTAACGGAAGCAAACAGCCGTAACCGATATATGCTAACTGATTTCTTATTGGTCGTAACGATATAATTGTCCGATCGCGGAGCGGATACCGGGAGTGTACGATTTTGATTCAACGTCACAATCTGTGACAAAGTGAACATGTCTTAAAAAAGAAAAATAGATGGCTTTTTCTTTTGTGTTTCGAGTAAGAACGATAGTTGGCTGTTGAAGTTATTTTGTTCCAGTTTTGTTAACGCTTATCATTTACCGGAACCTCCGGATAAATGCACTTTCCTGTTTCATTTCGTTTTTGTTTTCGATTTTCGACAAATGTCGTTGATGTTTGGTTCTGATGTTTGGTTTCTCCGCAGTTTTGAACCTTCGAACGGTAAGTGGATTTATTTGTTAACACAATTTACAGGAGGGTGAGTCTTTCATTAGGACAATGAATTTCTCGAGCCCAAAACTCTTATGATTTTTTCATGATTAAGGTCGGCCTTGGCCTAGGCACAATGGTTATTCGCAAAATGCTAAATATATTGAGTTGGCACTGCAATGTTTTGCTATGTTCAAATTTGTATTGAAAAAAATGGCCCAAAGAAGCTTCCTCTGCAAAATATTTAAATTTTAAGATTGCCTCAGCTGGAATTTATTTCTTAAAATTGCTTCCGCTAGGAGAATCTGTGCCCAGAAAAGGCCTCCGCAAGGGGTATTTTGCCAGAACATTCAATCCTAAATTGCCACGTCTAGGGTAAGCTAAAAAAATTCTCGGTAAGGGCCCTAAAGTTTTTTTGGCCTATACAATTTATCCAAAATTATCTCGGCAAGAGGAACTATGCTCAAAATTTAATATGGAACAAGTCCGGTAGGGGCCCTACAGTGGTATTTTTCAAAAACATTTTATCCTAAATTGCCTCTGCAAGTAGATCATAAAATTATGCAACATTTCTCATTTCAATTAAAAAATCCCTTGCCTAGTGAACACTTTGCCAAAAATTTGGCAAATATTTATTGTAAAGTTGCCTCTGATAGCCATACGGGAAACTTTCGAACACATTTTCATCAAGTAGTACTGAAATTGCCTTGGCAAGGGGATATTTAGCCTAAATTTTTAATATAAAATTTCCCCAGACTGTGTGAACAAATACACACTTTTCAAAGCCGGTTTAATTTATGATTTTCCTTTCATCTAAAAAAAAATTGACTTAGGAAATCAACATAAAATAAATTTTCTTTTCAAGTCAACATTCACATAATCTGTATAAACTAAATTATGTCAGAAAAAGACAGTCATTACAGACAAAGTGCTGCCAGTGCAGGATGCTCATCTGAACCCATACATATGTAGACATCTGAACACGTACGAGTGAAGACATCTGAACCCGAGCAAGTAAAGAAATGTGGACCGGTAAAAGTTCAGACGTCTGAGCCTTTTCAAGTGCAGATGTCAAAGGCAAATGAAGAATCCAACCCTGTTGTGGATAGTTGTAATGGTACTAGTACATTAGACTCTAAACCTGATGGACCAAAACAACAAACATGTACACCACCCACAGGTAAAATTAATACGTTTGGTCAGTTAGTATGTTAAACTTTTAGTTCTCATCCCATCATTAAATTTTGCAAAATGATTTTTTACGAAGGCTAATTTCATATAAAACAAACAAACTGGGAAGCAATCTTTCTACATGGTTTAAACATACTGTTAGCTCTATAAAATCAAAACAACTGCAGAAAGCTGTGGCTCAATTATTTAACGGTATAGCAATTGATCAAAAATGGTATACTGCACATAGAAAATGACATGCTTTTCTTGTATTACAAAGATACACAATGTTTGCAGCTGCTATAGATTTGGGCAAGCAGCTTTTTAATTCAGAGTGCACATTAATTGCATTAATGGCATTTATTTTCATGCACAAAATTGAAATTTGGACCTTGTGTTTGCACTGCATGTGTCATGGTTAGGTTTGACAGACATAACTATTTCTTATTCTTGGGATTTTCATCACATACCTTCAGAGCTTTTTCTGCCTCATCTACGCAAGACACACTCCTGGTCCAAATCTTGCTACATTATCCATCTTCACAGATGTCAATGAAACATAAGCATGAATTCCTGAGGAGGTAGGAATGCATTGAGCACCCTGTTCGACTCATCGAAGAAAGTGAAACATGTTCATGTTTGTGGCAAGACGGCCTGCACTTCCATCAGTCATCAAGAAGAACAACGTTTAACCCCAAAGCAATTTCAACATAATTGGATGACAGCGAACAGATGGTGGTTGTGTTACGTAGAGGGAGAGGGTATGTACTGTTTGCCGTGAAGGAAGTATGATATAAAACATCCCCAGAATCAGAAAGAGGTATTTGCTTCAACACCTAGTGTGCGGATGAAAATAAATGCCATGAATGTTCACTCAACCTGTAATATTCACATAAAGCTGCTCTTGATAGTGTTGTTATGCAGAAGAACTCTATCTTTGAAAAGGAAATAATCAAAAAGCATGACTCTGAAAATATAGTTTTGAAGCACGTTTTTTGGCCACAGCATACTTTCAAATGAAGTCGTTTATTGCAAGTCAGCATTTTATTCCATTGAAGAAACACATTACCGTTTTTACACAGTTGAAGTCATGTAACCTTAAGTTAGCATAAGAAATTTTTTCTCAAAGATCGGGTTCCTTCGGAATGTAGTAAGCAAAGATGGAATTGATACAGACCCTGAATACATTGGCAAACGGCAACATTGTCCGAAGGACTACACTCGTCTCTTGCTTTTGCAGGCTATTACATGCGTTTTATGAAAGATTCTGCGAACATAACCAGATCACTCATTCTACCTCATACATCAAAGAATGGTCCAAAAAGGAAACTAGACAGTGGCAGTGAACTGATAAATAAGAGCAAGTGTTTTACAAGCTAAACAGTATGTTATGTTCACCACCAGTACTAGTATATCCAGATTTCTCAAAGCCATTCGAGCAACACACGGGCGCTTAAAATAAAGATCTTTTAGCAGTTCTCTACCTAAAAGACGGTGGACATAAGAGCGTCATTGTTTACTCCAGCAGATCCCTTTCTAAATATTAGAAAGATTATTTAGCGTACAAACTAGAATTCTTGGCCTTAAAATTGGCTGTCACCGACAAATTCTCTGACTAACTCACAGGCAACACATTTATAAAATACAAAGACAACAATCCATTAACACATATTTTGAGTTCACACAAACTTCACACGACAGTACTCCAATTGACAGCATTGTAAGCCGATTATGATTTTGAAATTCTATATCGGCCTTGAACTAAAAATGGAGATGCAGTTGCACTTATTCGCCACCCAAAAGTTGAAGATACCGGTACTAACAATGGGACCAGATTGAAAATAGACACTAGTTCAGTAAAAGCTTTATGTAGAGCAATTACTGTAGATGTTCCACTCATGGACATTCTACCAATTAAGCTCTTAAATGGTGTAGAAGCCACTGAAAATCCTTCACCATCAATTGGCTCAACTTGAAATGATAGAATAAGAAGAAACCAGATGAAAGATCCAGTCATTGGTAAATGGAGGATGGCATCCATAGACCAGAACCCAATTGGCAAAGTAACATCTAAAGAACACAACATACTATAAAGAAACTACTTCGGCATAAAGAGAGGAATATTATTCAGGAAAGTAGAAGAAAACGAAGGAATCTTAGAGCAACTAGTCATCCCTGAATAATACAAGGTGGATACTTTAAAGAGATTACACACAGATGTGGGTCGCCCAAGTATTGAACGAACTTACAGGCTTATCAGAACTAGATTTTTTTGGCCAGGTATGTCAATAGATATAGAGGATTGGATAAAGCAGTTAAATTAGTCTCAGGCAGAAAAAAAATAACCAATAGCAGAGCTCCAATAGTTAATTTCCAAACATGTAAACATCATACGCAATTGTGTTGGTCTGTTTTGATTACATGACATTAGAAACATGAAAAGGAGGGTTTTCAAACATTTTAGTGGTAACAGACAATTCAAAATTTGCTCTTGCAATACCTACCCATCACTAAACTTCCAAACAAATGTAGATGCATTTTTTGAAACAAAAAATTGTACATTATGGAATTCCTAATCCTCTTCATTCCGATCAAGGTGCACATTTTGAGAGTGAACTAGTTCAACAGCTGTGTACACTGACCAAAATGAATAAAATCACAGTAGTATATATCATCCGCAAGGCAATGCAGGACCAGAAAGGTTTAACCATACACTTTTTGACATGAGAACACGCAAAAAGCAGATTGGGAGAAATACATATGTTCGTTTGTATTTGCAAACAATAGTTGTCCACATGATACAGCAAGAGTATCCCCGTACGAGCTGATGCATAGCAGAAAACCGATATTTGCAACCGACTGCATGTTTAACAATTCCAGAAATGAACAGGTAAACACCAACAAAACCAGCCAGCAATTCATTGCAAATACGTGTAAATTATGCCATGAATAAGATATTTAAAACCAATTTAGTTAATTTTATGTGAGGACGCATTTTTGCTACACGTAGAGAGTATATGCAAGTTTATTTTCAGTATCACATGATTTAATTTTGTGCCTTGTCTGTGTGAACAAATGTCACAGTTTACTGACGTTTTAAATCAGCTCAGGCTGGTGACCATTGTGACCAATAACAACAGTCTATTAATGTATCATGAGTTAGTATTTGCTTGAGTGAAGTATACTTCTTTAAAATGTAAACAATCACAAGTCAGTGAAAAGCAGAGAGGCAGACAGACTTATATAATAGCCCACACCGCTTTAAAAGTATTGATCCAATAAACAGGGATTTTGTAACAGGAACGTGTTTCATCCTAAGTATTTTGTTATGAACACTTATTATTATTATTAAATTGAAAACAATATTATTGCAAGTAACCGCTTTCAGTTATTTATACTGACTATACAGAAATTCGACATGTAAACCCTACCTGAAAGACACTATATTACAGTTTCAATCCATAAAAACATCAATAAAAAGAATAGCGGGTTATATCATTCTAAAATGAAAGAAAGATATTGCTAATACATGCTTGAATATTTGTAAGGTTTTACAGAGACATGCATAGCTTATTACATTATAAATATGGCACGTTCAATCGCAATATGTATTATCAAATAATGAAATAAACACGTAAACAGATGGTTTCTTGAACAAATATGTGCATTTGTTGCCAATCTAATTACAGTACAACAGGTTTTCCTTCATGCAATGCATTTCATAGCTAATTGTTTCATTTCAAACCAGTTACCTTTCTCGCAATTGAAAATACTGCAAATATAGTCCACAGTTAGTCATCCCATGATTTATATGTTTCACATTAGTAAAAATGGAGATGGTAGTAATTGAAAACATGGACAAATTAAAACCAGTAAAGCAGGCGACGCAGTTTAGTACAGACGTTGATTAATGTACAAACTTCCAACTGAAGCTTATGTTGGTTAAAATAAAAATGAAATGCGTATCCGGTAAACGTTTTTTTTTCAACTGTATTTTAAAAAAAGACTAGAAGTCAATCTAAAACTTAATTGCGTTTTCATTCCTTTTAAGGTAACTAGGTTAGTTTAGAAGGTACAGACTTGTACATAATTTTCATACAACCTTCCTTCGGAAAGGTAAAGCTCGTTTCCAAGTACGGCATTATATCCCACTGTTAAACAATTGTTTAATCAAGTATTCAATTAGAGTTTAATTTTCCAAACACTACTAAATGTCAGATAGTAATAGGTAAACAAATAATGAGTATTTGTTTATTGAATCTTGTAACAGAAAATATAACTGATGTGCGTTTATAAATCTGAGAACTACGTATTTAATAAACAGTGTGTACTGGATGAGATAAAAGTAGGCAGATACAATTATAGACAAACGAACATCAAAATCAATTTAATTATGCAACAATGTTATATTGTAAGCAAACAAGAATTATTCACCTATAGCCCCCCCCCCTACCCCGAAACGTTTGTTTTTACTTACATCTCCATAAAAGGGTAGGTGAATTCATTCTAAACATCACCTTTTTCTTTCACATGTTCAATTATGTACAAGTAATTTCCCACTTTATTACAGGTTTTCAATAACTTAATATTTCAAATCTCAATACATAATGTGTTTGTTTTAATCAAAAGGTTACTTTTGCCATTAAATAAATCAAGCAAAAGGTTAGGATCAGCCCCAAAAAAGGTTTCGAGCAAACTACTACTGTTCTAGAGTCATAATGGTATACAAGTATTACTTCAGTAATCTCGTGAACATATTGTGATTTAACATGGCTTTTTCACCATTTAGGGATTTTTAGGGGTTGTTTACAATATTTATGAATGCCAATCATTGTACTGCGTTCGGGTATTTTCACATTTATCTCTTCACTACTGTCCCCAGCGATCGTCTGCAGAAGAAATAAAATACTGAATTATTATATACCAAATACAATATAAATCAGTTAATAAAATGAAGACTTTTGTTCTCTCGACTATTCTAGCTCAACTTTTCTACCCATTTGATATTGTTATGTTTATTGTTGTCGGTTGCCTACAAAATAAATTCGAGACATATTTAATGGTATATATCTGTTATAGTACAAGAAGTCCAAGATGACACTTTATCGCACACCTGTATAGGCCAATTTCAAACTCATACGTGTTTATTTGAACCATTTTTGTAGCGGACCGTAATCTAATGTTAACTACGGTAGCAAATACATATTTTAGTCAGTTTTGACTGAGTGGCAAAGATAAAAAACTAAGCACCAGAACATTGTATGATATAACATGCCAAAACTAACTTATTTTTGCTTTTGGTTTGTAGATGTGTTAAATTTAACTTATTAAGTATCTATTAATGGTAAGACCCCTGGGGCATGGCAGAATTTGACCCCAGGGGCATGCTTTACACAATCTTTGTACAAAAACACTAGACCATGATACAAACCAAATGTAAGCCTCTAGGATTTTATACGCGTTATGTACTGTATTATCAATCTGATTACCAATGTGTTGTTGCCAGTTTTGACCATAGGAGTTTTTTTTTAAAGGTTTGTAGAGGAGCTGTAAACAATGGTACACGCCAAATATTAAATCCCTGGCCCTTGTGGTTCAGAGATTTATTGTACGTATACGTCTTGTGACAACATGGGCGTGGTCAATTTGCTGTTTCAAAAATTTTTTATCAAAGTGATTTTCTATTCAAGTCTACCTTTGCATGTAATCATGTGACCTACGAGCGAATTTTCACAAAGTCCGATACTCTCGCAATTTTCATTCAAACGGGTGACGTAAGTTCAACCTATGTTCATTTCTCCTCAATAACGAACCCTTGTTCGATACTTACTCGTCACAACAAAGACCATTATACAGATACAAATTACTTATTCGCCAAGAAACCAACTCAAGAGTTTTAAATTTTTATTTAATTTCTACTCGTGATTTAAAAATTCAGAAACAAGTGTAGCCCTGCTCTTTAGTGTCCTGGTGAAAGGATTTACCTGACTTATCATATGGGACTGTTTTGTCAACTATGGTCAATGTGGCAGATGAACCAGGAATGTGTAAAGTTTCATGCAAATCCTAACTTGATGACTTTTTTCCAGTGTCATTTTTTACGCAAGAGATAATATGAAACTAGTTCGTTCCAAATATTTATAACGTTTTATTAGAACTTATGACCGACCGACTGAAGACTCCAACATACTCTACCTCAAAAACGTGGATGTATACAAACATTCAAACTTAACAAGCCGTAGTTGTAACTTCTTGCAGTGGTAGTCTCCGATGAGTTGCCATCCTCTGTTATGGTTTCAATCGCACAACGGTTCTTGTACTTGCTCCTGAGACATTCACACATTTATAAATTCACTTGTTACAAACATGTTAAACATATATGCAAAATGTATGTTATAATTTAAATGTTTTATTACTATGGTATTTGAACAGCAATTTAGTAACATCAGTTAAACTAAATATTACAAATATGGCAAAATAAATCCATGAAGGCGAGTAAACAAATCATTATTTAGTTTGACATAGGATATTCATTTATCATGATTGACTTTAATGTTTAACGGTCCGCGGGTTCTGCTCTAAAACGGCATTCGCGCCATTGGCATCAATACCGCATAAGTGGCGACAGATTTTTAAAAATAGTGACTTTTACTTGTCGCAGACGAGCGCAGTGGTGAAATTAAAACCTTATATCTTGCATCTGTTTTCCACTTAGTTAGGCACGAACACATTCCATTGAAATCTCACTTCACAATTATTTGTATCAATCTTCTAACTATTTTTTTCTTTGCACCGATTTTGTTTAGCAACATATTTCAATTCAAAATACTGTAACAAATATTGAGCAAAACAACTCATTTACATTTAATAATTTCTTTATCGATATTCGTTTTTTATATAGGCAGATACGCTGCATATGCGACAAAGCATCACAACGGTTTATCTAAAATGTGTTCACTGTGCTGTTTGTAATCCATATTGTTTCCGCTTTACATATTTTGACTGTAATGATTCGGATATCCGAAAATAGCATGTAGTTTCTATATCAGTCAGTTAGTTGTTATACTTTCAATATAAGGAAGTGACTATAAAGGTTGCCAACATATTGTAACTATGTCCGCTGAAAATTGAATAATTAGTATTCTATGTTCGAGTTCAACATTAAATCAGATTTATCTAAGATTTACTATATGCTATATACTTAAACATAAATACCATACACGAAGACATATGTCGTCCTCTCATTCAATATTTGAGTTTAAACGACGACGTATCTACATTATTGTTAAGTGAAATGTTCGCATAATTCAATACTTGTAAGTTGAATCAATAGATGAACGACAATTGACGAACAGACAAGCCGAGAAAACCATGAGGTTGCAGCTGGCGAATTACCTGATTCGATGCGAAGTAACACCCAACCAAGGAGAAAAACAATATTCATTTCTGAAATAGATTTAACATGCCTATTGCTAGTTTATAAACATATGAAAATGCTATGAAAAGCATAAATAGACTTATTGTGAATTGAAAAAAAACACAAATCGATATCAAATTAATTAGAGGTAAGTAAATACAGATTCATGTAGAGAGAATGCGTTCATAAAAAGTTTAAAATGAAATATTATAAAACCTTTAAATTATCTTAACTTAAGTTGTCAATGGTCAACTCCATTGTAATTGAAGTTTCAATAAATGTCACGGCTTATCTTATCTTTCTTGCATAAATCAAGATGGTTGAGACACATTTTATTAAACTAATATTACTTAATCGGCATTTTTAAAGGGACTGTAAACCGCGATTGAAGAAAAAAGAAAAGTTATAAAATACCGTATATTTTAAATTTATTACTTTTTATAGATTAAACTATCACGAATGGCATATTACATAACTTGAAAAAAGTTGTTAAGTTTTCATATTTTTAGTATATTTGCTAATAAATTTTACTGGGTATGTCAACCAGGTAACTACCAGTTAACTATAAATAACGCAAGTAGATTGATCATCATCGTAACGTGGTACCCAGGAATGCAAATTGTTCATGCGTAGTGAATTGTATATATTTTATATATACAATGATAAATCTACTTGCGTTATTTATAGTGTGTGTATCGTTATGTCACCTATTTTCGCGATGTACTTTCGATTTAACATCGCGAAATGTTATTACCGAATATACTTAAAATATGAACTGTTTGTAAGTAATGAAATATACCAGTCGTGTTATTTTTATCAATATAAACTAATAATTGTAACAAAAATACGGTATTTTTAAACTTTTCTTTTTTCGTCAATCGCGGTTGACAGTTCCTTTAAAGTAAAGAATGATCGTTAGGATGTACGTTCAAACCTGACCGAACAACAATCAGTTGTGTATATCAAGCAGGTCGTCAGATATACATTATATAATGAATTTAAATTGTTTCATATTTTTTATAAACTAATGGCAAAATTTAATTCCTATATTCCTTTAGTAAAGTATTAAATTTTGTTTCAGTTGCTGCCCTATCCCTCATAGTATTTTTTATGTTTGTTAAAATTTTGCAGAGGTTACATCTTCAGTTTTACTAACTAAATCAATGTCTGAAACAATTTCCTTAAATGTTTCCAGAGTATCATGTGAAGATTCTGTTGCCATGTCTCGAAGACCCAACAGACGATAATTTCCCTCTGAATCCCTTGTACCAAACGCCCCCCATTTTTGCCCATATTTTGAAGCCTCGTCAGTGTGTAATGTCGTATTAATAGTGCCTGAAACTTCAATAATTTGACGCCTTGCAATTACGGAGCGTTCTATGGACCAAATATAAACTGTCCGTGATGACGGCAACTTACTTGGCGCTTTACCTAGCAACTGACAAACAGCTTTTATCACATTAGAGACATTTTCACATGAAACCTGAGAGTCTAATAGAGCATAAACACAAGCATGCAGTTCAGGTATATATGTATTACTTGTTTCATCAAAAAATTCAGCGTCCTGTAAGTTATATAAAAGAGCTTTCTAAACAAGGTATATGTGATAAAATCTTATAAAGATATTACTTAGTAATAACTTTCATACATATCCATCTTTATCTTGTGTAATATTCAATGCAGCCGATTGGTTGTATCGAAAGGCAAAGGCCCCGAAGAAGAACATTATACACTATACGGTTGGCCAGGCCAGCGACTGATATGATCAGTAGTTTTATTGTTATATTATGCTTAAATTATATTGATCCGTTTATAATACACAAATAACCCAATGATATCCTAAAACTTTTTTTGAAAAATGTGTATTGCAAATACTCGACTTTGAATTTATGTCGATTGTAAATTCCTATGTTTTTATTACGGTTATTTATATAATTTGTGATAAATAAATGTGTGTATGTACATGTTTGAATCATGTGTGTTTAAATGTGTTTATTTTATCTCGAACTCTAATGTATAACTCTGTCCATTTGGACTCTAAGCTTTGTTGATATTATTTGAAATAAAGCAACATGTAATTGACTACATCAATATAAGTGTTAAGGTGTTTTAGATAGAGAAGATATATGGATCTTGTTGTTCTATCGTGAAGTATTTCTCAGTTAAGTCAGACATTACATATTTTCACGATTACTTGCGCCTTCGATCTGGTACTTAATAGGTCATCGCCACTGTATTTGGCATATCAACCATACATGAGTGTGATATGATGCTAACGAACTTCAATCATAGGTGTACTCAAAAACTCTTTCACAAGGTACAGCATTGCTTTAAAAATATTTTAATAAAGTATATAATCTACAATTAAAAAATGATGTGCGCTAATAATATACTTTGACATTTCCTTGGTCAATGTATCCATCTATAATTTGTATGAACTATCGATCCCCACGAATTTCATGTTAGCTTTCTACTAAGCCTCCATCAACACTCTACTAAATTAGCGCAAATCGTGTATTTATTTAGTTAGAGTAATCCTCAAACTGACCTCACACATTGAAAAACCAAGAAAAGTCCGCATGTTTACATCAAAGTTGCGTTCAGCACACTATCTAAAAGCAATCGTGTTGGGTTTTTACAGTGACCTTAACCTTCTTGAACCCATAATCAATCTCAACCTGGCTACCTTCAGAAACACTTACAGCAAACAATCAATCCAAACTTAACTAATTGAAAGGACTTCGTACGTTTAATAACATAGTAACAATTATCTTAAACCGACTGTCCCTATATGCAGTACATCTATAGATCAAATATATATATCTTATTTTTATCTTTACCTATTTTTTGAATCAGTGACCTGTACTCATCATACTTTAAATTCTGCCAAATGACATGTCAGCATTGTGGCGCTTGACATCTTAACATAGGTATTGACCACTAAGAAATACATCAATATATATTGTCTATCTGGGAGATATATAGACTGAGTTGTTGCAATAAAATTTTATCTGAATTAGAAACCATGAAAGTACACAGATTATTCTCCTTCATTTGAATTGCCGGTAAGAGTTATACGTCTTGAACACACATGAAGGTGCATTAGATGCTGTTTTAATTCGATAGGTGTAGAAATTACAGACATATAAAGTGTTGCATGTTAAGCATGATCCATACTTTTATAATGCAATCAAAACATTACCTGAATGTTTAGATTCAAAGAGGAATAATCCTGGTCACAGTACAAGTTATTATTCAAATTAATAAATGTCTCAACACATCCTTAATACATGTGCAGTGCTCCAGCTAGCAATAAATATAGGGGCGCTGCGCCCCTCTAAAATTTGCCCACTTAAAAAGCGCCCCTCTATTTTTCTGTCAAATGCCCTTTAAATCTCTAAATTCCTGCTTTCAGGCCGTATAAATCGTATAAATCGCCAGAAACATCGACATGAATACACAGAAAACACCCTTACATGACTGCCTGGGGTATATTAGTCAACACATTGTGAACAAACAAGCCCCAAGGGCATGGTTTGTTGTCAGATCACTAATTAGCCTTTTGTTGCAGACGATAGTAACATGCTGTGAAAGATTATCTCTGAGGTCACGCTTGGTTAGGCACAATCACTCTCGAATGAAATCAAACTCAGCACTATTGATTTTTTTTTAACTTCTGAATTCTTTGGCTATTTCTTTTTTTGATTGCAAAAATAGTGATTTTTCATTCAAAATACTTATTAACATTTGAAAATTAATCATCTTTTTTTAATGCGTATATGCGGTTAATTTTTAGTCCGAAATTACGGCATGGAAAACATATTTGTGTTTGGATTTTATTTCTGAACTTTTAAACACTGTCTGTCCTCAATCATGATGAATTTTAACATGAATAGGGGCAGACAGTTGTTATTTCAACAAATAAAGAACTTGTTTGGAAGGAGGATTTATCACTCTGCAAGTAAAATGTGATGTTGATATTGTCATATATTTTTGCGATCTAACAAAACTGTCAACTTTGTTGACATTAGTTAAAATAACGTGTTGTGAAATAAATATATCCTATTATTAACAATAAAAATGTTTCATTTTAATCTCCAGACTGGAAGCTACTTCATGGTGACATTGATCATAGTTTCGACTTAAAATTAGTCAATATATATTTTTGTTTTAATTAATATTATTATTGTGGACAAACATTGGCTCAAAGTTATTTAAAGCAACAAATTTAAGTACTGTAGTGACAGTCACAACGTTTTTTTGACCCAGTGAAACCCCTGAATTTATTTTATGTTTTCTTCATTTCATTTTCTTCTAAAAGGCCACTGATGCTGAAACTGGAACCTGAAAGATTAACATGCAGTTCAATGATGATAGGTGATAAAAAAACATGATAAAAAACATCAAAATTCCCCCCCCCCACACACACACACCGGAAAGAAGTATGATATCTCTAATGCGTGAAGTCAGATGCTAGCCCAAGTCGGTTAGGAAATTGGCTACTAAGTTGTTTTCCTTAGCGCCAATGTAGATAGCAATATATTTATTGTAATTTCATTACACAAAATGAGGAACAGCATACAATTGGTGAAGTCATCCAATGCACTTATGTTTACAATTAATAAGTATATAGTATAACCAAAGTATATACTTAAGTATATTTATGACCAAATGCCCTATTTTCCAAAATTACGCGTGAAATGTGCCCTTTTTGGGGAAGCTCCCCTCTATTTTGAAAAGCTGGCTGGAGCACTGATGTGTACAGTTTTATGCAAATATGTGTTATATATGGATAGATATGGAGATGGTCCATGCATCCATTAACATGCATTTTCTAGGTACAGAAAGGGTCATTATTATCTTGAACTTCTAGAAAGAGTTAAAAAGCAATGACCCCGAAAGCATGTTTCGGTTTATGTAAACGTTGAATAGCAGCTTAAGAAAAAGTAATTAGAATAAAACAAAAAAAAACGGATAAATTGACACCGACACCTTTGTGAGATTTACAGCTCGGGCGAGTCATTGAATAAAAGCCAACCGCAAACAGTATCATTCGATTTTTATTGCATTGTAACGGCTACATTACCTGTATTACTTAATAAATAAAATTAACTGTACACCGAAAAGGATTTAATGTGTAATTAACATTCACTGTGCACACAATAATAAACAACACATATATATAATACACAAGTCATTGTGTGCAAATTCATAAAATTAATGTCTCCTCTAAATGACAAAAACGTTCATATCTGTATACGCGACACCGAGTATGAGTATGGAGATATTGACGAAGGAAAATACCTAGTGCACAAGCATGATAACTCTGTACACGAGGTTTGTAATTTTTAAGACTGAGAGAGTTTATACTAAGCAACACCTGTTCGGTTTTTCAATTATTGTTTACCGATCGTTTGTTTTACATATTTTTAGATCTCGTTTCAAACAACAGCATTGTTGCATAAATGCATTTACTGTTTCGTTATTGATATCAAAGAACACATACTAAAGTTATATTGGCCTTATTTCAAATATAACGCAAAGTTGTTCAAGTGGGTTAGCGGCGATTTTAGTGATGCTTGGTATACATTATGTTTGTTTAATAAACTACTTGAGAAATTACTCTCAGAAAGTTATACTTAGTATAACCGATTTGATAAATGGAGAATTTAAAGGCAACTTATACATCGCAAACATGAACCACCTTAACAAATCAATGGCTCTTTGACCATGTTTGTCAGCGAGGAACTTGTCATATCAGCAGCGGAAACATTTGGTAATTTTCTTCATGTCTTCGAGCGGATGCACAGGCCTTCAATGTAACACATGTTTAATATCATGTTTATCCTATTTACATACAACAAAACATATAAGGATCGATTAACTTGTGAACCAGTGTTGGAGTCAAACTACGCTTGAACTACATATTAGCATTTACATAAGTATGTATGTTTCAGTCATGACTAATTATGAGGCGACGACCACTTTCTGAACATCATCGTAGGCACATGCGCTCCTTAAAAGATTTAATGTGTCACTTAAAGGGGTCTATATACGTTTTAGTAAATTGACAAAATAAAAGATATGTTTCAGATTCGCACGGTTTCGTTGTAGTTATGGTATTTGTGAGGGAACAGTAATGCTGAACATTTACCATGCTAAAATATATCCATAATTTGCATCTTTAAACGATTAAAAAAACTGAAAAAAATAATACGTCGCATCGCGAAACGATTGAATAATTTGGGGAGTTCTGTTGTTGTCGTTATATTTTGTGCTACTACGAGGATTGCTTATTTTAAGTTTAAAATATATCACCCATTGTATAAGCACGGATGGCCGAGTGGGTTTTTTTTTCCCGCAGCTTTTTAGATCCAATCTTAACATTTATTAATATAAAGCATTTAATGACAACCTTCAATACGTTCCGAAATTTGAGAGAGTATTGAAGTTTGTCTTTAATGATCTAATTTGATAAATGTAAACATTGAAACTATACGAATAAAATAAAAGAAAAACAAAGGATCGAACTACTGACTCTTGGAGTTAAAGACGTCCACATAAACCCCTCGACCATCCGTGCTCATACAAGCAGTGATGTACTTATATTAAATACAAGCAATTCTCTAAGTTTATCAAAATATAACAACAGAACTCTCCAAATTATTTTGTCGTTTCGCATTTGTAACGCTTTATTATTTTTCGGTATTTAAAAAGTCAAGAGATTGATATTTTATAGTATGGTAAATGCTCATGTTACAGTTTCGTCGTTTCATCGAACAAATCATAACTTCAACACAAATGTGGGAATCTGAAACTTACTTTCAATTAATCAAAACGTACAAAAGTCCCTTTAACTGAATAAAACACGTTAGTTCACCAACAACAAGCAAATATCCTTTATTTCTCAAAAATCTAAGCACTTCTATAGCTGCGCGTAACGACATATTTTTATTTCAAATAATATTTAGAAGGCCAACAGTCCAAGCGGAAAGAGTTTGACATCAGTGTTATCATAAAAACATATACACACATTCATCAAACAATTGCATACATAATGTTTACAACTAAAATAATAAATCACAGTGACTATCGACACAAATTAAAAGAAGAGAATTTGCCATGTTTTATGTTTAAGTAACGGTTTTCGGATAACATTTGAACATTTTGGTAGTATTTACTTGCCAACTGCAATCATGAATATCATAACGTTATATTTAAATGAATGTACCCATGGTACCAAATACCATCGTAGAATGGTTACGGTTCGTCTGAGTGGCTATTATCGTTAACACTTTCAGATATATAGTCTGAGCAATGGCCGTTTATGTTGAATGAGACTTTTGATAAAACCATTCGACTGTCACAGTAATGCATATTACACAATGTTTAAAAATTACAATAATACTGACTGTGCCTTTAATTTATTGTCGAATGTTGATCCCATACAGCTAATAAGATTAGTTCAATGTGCTTAAAATGCCAAATCAACATTGATCATTTCAAATTTTGAGTCATGTTATGCGTGTTATGAATCAACGTAAGAAAACGTGCATGTAATAATAAGTGTGGCCGAAGCGATCAAAACAATGGCATAATCGTTCAAGAATTTCCGTTTTGTCACATCAAAATCTATACTATTCTCAGTTTCTTAGTGTGTTAACTATGTTTACATTGCTAAATGAATTCGCATTTTTTAAATACAACGTGGTTTTATAATCGATATATAAGATTGAATACCAGTAATTTATTATATTTAGACAACGTTTACAATGTGTATACACAATACCGTCGAACTTGTCAAACATCAACACGTTTTACAAAGGAATTCTTATAAAAAATATATATTTGAAATATATATCTAAGTCATAAATCAAAACAAAATTAGTATATATACTTATTTCAACTAGCACCTTAACAATAATATAAATCTATTATCATAAAATTTGTCCCGTTAGTGTTAGTTTCTGCCGGAAAGATAAGATAAGCAGTGGCATAACTGTAACTTTAATTAAACTGGAGTCGAGTTTCGGCCACTTCATTGAAGGTAATTAAGTGGTATGTACAATGTTATACTTTCTTAATTACGCCCATTGTTGACCTTAATTTACTAATGTGATATGAATTTGTGTGTTTGTGTTCAACTGACAATATTTCTATTCATACTAATGTTCATAGCATGTACATATTTGACTTTCAATAAATTAGAATACATTTACGTATGCAATATGCCACGCACAATTATTTCAGAAATGAACCTTATCGTTCTCGTTGGTTTGTTGTTTCTTCGCAACGAATCAGGTAATTCACCGGTAGCAACAACATAATTGTCTCCAATAATTTGATTAGCCATGATAGTACGTTCATTGATTTAACTTTCAGTCATGGAATAATGCAACCATCTCACTTAAACAAGCATACATAAACCATATCGTAACTCTATCTTTGATTGACAAGACGCAATATTTCTAAGTCTTGTATTTTTTGTCCGCATAAGCAGCTAAGTGCAATATGTATTTACCATTACATTGTACATAGCTTACCTATTATTATAAACTGCTATGTGACTATAAGTAGCAATATATGACTTATACAACTACAGCAACAGCGACACAATGCTTAAGTTGTGCACCAATGAATATCAGCGTCCCATGTATTGCCACCAATAACTGTTAAGGCGGGCAAGTACGTAGTATAATTGAATGTATAACATAATATGTGTTCATAATTATGAAGTGTTGTTTATTATTTGACATTTCTCTGATATAAACGATAATGAATTTGCTTTGTAGAAACAATGGGTCGTTATAACGAAGCAAACCTTTTTACTTTCAGGGATGCTATGCTAAGAAAGTAATGAAGCTTGATGGAACGATAATGTACGAATTCGGTTGTCATAATAGTCAGGTAGGTATCACATCAGACTTTATTATACAATTTACATCTGTAGTTTTCATTCGGCTATATCACATCAGACTTTATGATACAATTTACCCCATTTTTTCTGTCGTGCTTATATGGATATTATTGATGCAAACGATACAAACACACTTGTATGTGGTAATGTAAGAATCTGATGACCTCTTTTATTTACACATTTTGTTAAAGAATACCATTGTAGAATTATCAACATATTATAATTATCATTTAATTAAATTAACGTTATTGTATTTTTGTCCATTTTTCTGCCATTTAAGCGCTTATTATGCGCATTGCATTGACAGTTCCACGGAGTTGACCACCGGTTTAATAAATGTTTAATCTTGAATGCCATTGTGTATGTAGTGTCTTGTATTTTATAGGCAAATGTTAATTAACTTTCAATAACATTTTAGCGTTCAAAACTTTCTCTAATAACATTTTAGCGAACACGGATTTCTCTCATGGGGACAAAATGTATTAAAATGATTGAATGCTCAAATCCATGCAATGTGTATTCTTGTATATTCTTGTATTCTGTTATATTGAATATGAAAGTGTTAATTTGCCTTGATAACTTACAATTGGACACAAATACCTATACTGACAATGTTAATGGAGCTTTTTTATGCTGTATACTTTATCACAGACATGCCTAGGTCAGACGGGTACCCATGCTTTGGTTGGCAAGCGAGCAACTGGTTAAACAGAACTGTGCTATAAATGTTGCTAAGGAGATATATGTAATTTAGGCACACTTGTATAGGTATTACCGGTAGCAGAGGTCCAGATAAGATGCGTATTTGCGTAAAATACGCATGAAAAAAAAGAAAAATACGCATGGCTTAAAATTTTGTTGAGTAAAAAAAATCCTGGCTAAATTCGGATTACGCATCGTATGCAATTTCAATGCGTATTAGCCGTTTATACATGAATATAAGTTCATGTTATCATGACTGGTTCCCGTCATTGTGTCCACACCAGTAAAAACGTAGTGACATCACCATCTATGTACCGAATGTGGTTCCTGACCTAATTTACTCCTCAGTCAGAACGGTATCATTTCATTTTGGCCCACGATAAAGGCTGATGTTGACACAACGGACTCTCCCCTGCATTGTTGAGAATCGATATACGCTAGTGGTGAAAACATTTGACATCACATTCGAAAAAAAAAACGAATCACCCAACTTCAAGCATAAAAGTTTTGCTATCAGTTCATCTCTTGTGTGGCACTATGGAAAAACCTTTTTCCTTCAAGCACTGCTTAAATGGCAGCCGAAATACACATATATAATAAACAAGTTTTACGGATACCACCCGCTTACCATTCAGATAACGTGACTAAGCACATGTTTAAACTGTTAGATATATTAAAATCCGGTTTGCAATCAATGAATCCACTAGAATCCTTATGTAATGCGAAAACTTGCTGCTTGCTTGTTTTTCATATGACCGTCACAATCTGTGCCGTCCTGACCGGCAGTCCCTGTCCTGAAAGCGCTTTTCTTTTTGTGACATGTTCCGCACCGTCTGCATGTGTTTGTGTTTTATTGTCGTGTAAATAAAACAAAAGTTAATGGCGAGCCAGTTATAAATGGTCGATCTCTATTAAGTCGACATCGTCATTAGTAACACCAGAAAAAAGTGTACGCCCTATTATTGACAGTATATTAAATAAAACAAAAGTTATTGCTTTATTGTGTACAAAACTGCTTGTAATAGCAAGTCAACACTACATGTACAATTTATTATTAATTCTGGTCCTTTGAACATAAATACTCCTGACAATTATCGGATTTTGATTTTTACTCATCAATTAAAAAAATCATGAGTGAAATACCCCTCGTCTGAAAAAATTATCTGGAGCTCTGACCGGTAGTAAACGTTTTTTTAACATTTTTTAAATATAAAAACGAACGCTGCAGGGCCACCTACCACAAAAGCTCATGATGAGTACTTCGTGCTCAGGTGAGCTAACAACAACAACATATTTGTTTAAAAAAAACCTTTACTAATAAATAGTAATGTAATGTAGTAAGAGACTCGGATTTAAACGCAATTCAAATAGTAATTAACATACACGGAGTGTTTATCAAATTAATTTCACTAGTTATTGAACAATGTCAAACAAATTATGAAGCGAGTTCAACACTCATCAATACGCTTTAATCGAGACGCGACCAGTGGGCATAGAAATTGCTATGCATCGAACGTGTATGTAGGATAAATAAAACAGTAAATCGTGTGAATGAATACAACATTCTGTTAATGGTAAACAACAACGTATAATTATCTCAAAAATTATATACCCCATTTGCGGGAACAAGGTTTGTAGATACTTATGAAAAGTGTTATCCCATGTGTATGCAACAGCAATTGTTGGACATTAAACCATGTTTGTGATTTGCCATTACCTTGAATTATAAAATGTACTATTTGGCATTAAATTCGCATTTAGGTTAAAATCCATGATAATGGGCCAAATATGTTTGCATGTTTATATTAAGTGCGTATTTACAATCTATTTTGCGTTTCACTAATGCCCGACGAAGATTCTAACACAAAAGATGTCTAAATTATCAAACGTTTTATATTTTTATTTTTACTGTTCACGATATAAACAGATGTTTTACACTAAGTCAAATTTAAAAGTTCAAACTTCTATACAACAACATACTTAAAATGTGTGTTTTTTTACAGCTACAACTTCAACAACATCACCTTTAACCACTACTTCAACGACATCAGGTTTAGTTAAATACGATATATTTACTCACAAAGCATTGATACGATCTTAGAATTAATACAAAATCTATTTACGTTTGTGTTAAATGTTTCCACGTTCTATCTTTGTAAGTTTTTTTGTAATGGGTTTGTTATAAAGATTTTAAAAAACGTTATGGTAGCCAGAACTAGTCAATGGTTAGCTTTTATAATGTCGCGCGACTCGGCCATTTTGTGTTACTTCTTGGTTACTTGTACTTACCCACCTAGAGAAGCAGGGTATGTTTAACTGGGTTTTCACCGATCGGTATAACTAGCTCAATATTATACAAACGCATACCGACCAGTAACCAACAAGTTACCGACTTTTAACCGCCAGTATGTGGTTAACCGCCAGTTTAACTGTTTATACAATCGGGTGCAGAGAGTTCAATGTATGCGGAAAAGGTACGGCGCCGCGCATGGCGGCCCCAGTGGTATTCGTCACTACTGTTTGTTTAAAAGAACTCATAGCAAGGAGATTACAACACAGTTCTTGTTAATTTATGTATGCATTTAATAGCGGTGGGTAAAGCATTTAGGGTAAAGATTGATGTAGAACGCAAAGGTGCTCGCTGTGCAGTTGCCAGCAACTTTTAGCGTATTGTCTAGGCATAGAATGCCATGTCGCCGTGAATATTTCGACCTTATGTTAAATACATCAATTATGGCCGCTGCACGAGGCACTGAAGAGAGCACGTTTGGAACGCCGAAGTAACACATCTTTGGCATCTTCATTTCTGCAAGCGCTGAATAGACGCGCTATAAATATTTAGGGTCGAAGTCAGCGGCGTGTTGTGTTGGCGTCCTTCAAACCCACGTATACGCCAGAGAGATGGCAGAAAGCAGCCACCATATCAACACATATAATGAAATATTCATTTTCTGTTAGTCGATAGCTTATTAACTTCGCACATGAATATGTATACATGTATTTCCATGTTTTAACTATGAACATATAGATATGTCGGCCTTTCAAACGCTGTCTTCATTGACAGGTCACACTGTCCTCAGTGGTGGGTTTCACTGTCCTCAGTATGTTTCACGCTGCCCTCAGTGCACGGTTGCAAAAAAATACAGATAAGGTTTTCTTGGGTCCTGCGTTCCTTTTCACAAAAATTACCTATCTGACTCCGAGACTTCACAACGAATTACTAAAATTCGAGACATCTTAAGCTAAAAAATTGTTATACTCTCCCACGTCATGTTAGTGTAGTAAACATTATGATATACGTTATGTTTTATGATTATATGTTTTAATGTTGCCTTCAGATAGTGCAATGTATTCGGAAAATATACGGCGCAAGGCGGTCCCAGTGGTATTCGTCACTGCTGTTTGTTTAAAAGAACGCCTCGCAAGGTCATTAGATCAGATTTGATTAATTTTTGTATGCAATTAATAGCGGTGGAGAAATCATTAAGGGGATGTTACAGTATTCCGTTAGTGTTCCGTTAATTTTCATTGTCGACCTATGCATGCAGGTGCGAAAACGCGAAACACGATTCAAAGGCACAAAATAACGACGCGATAACGCGAGATCACGATTCAAACTCGCAAAAGAATAATAGGTTAAAATCGCTATCTCCCGTCATGTTCTAAACGTTTTGACCTTTCTGTTTACAATTTCTCATACGCGAGATTACGCAATATTGCATCGGAATCTCGCTCGCGTTATCGCTCCGTCGTCTTATCATCGAATCGTTCTTTCGAGATTCCGCCATTATAATCCTTAGAGAGAGTGAGAACGGGATGGAATGGGGGGGGGGAGAAGAGCGAAGTAGATATATGGGGAGAGATTTTGGTGATTCTGTACAAATGGTCCTAGTGGTGCTCCGAAGGATATTAATGTTGAATTCGCGCGTGAGTAACTCAAAAAATGTTCAGTGGATAACGAAATAATGTATCGTTAGAAAAAATCCGAGTAATCCAAATGAAAATACTATAAATGAACTGCTTATCGAGTGAAGAGAACAGCATTATATTCAAAATAACCGACAGCGAAAGAAATCCATATGATTATAGTTTAAGCATCCATAGCAAAATATAGCATATAATCACAAACACACAGCAAACCATCACAAACAAACAGCATACCACCATAAACACACAGCATACCATGACAAAACACATAGCATACCATCTATAACACATATAATGCCACGATAAACACATATCATACCATGACAACACACAGCATACCATGACAAACCAATAGCATATCATGACAAACCCACATCAGACTATGGCAAACACACAGAATATCATCGCAAACACACAGTATATCATCACAAACACACAGCATACCATGACGAACACACATCATACCATGACAAACACACAGCGTACCACCACAAACACACATAATGCCATTATAAACACACATCATACCATAACAACACACATCATACTATGACAAACACACATCAAACCATCACAAACGCACAGCATATTATGATTAACAAACATCATACCATAACAACACAGAGCATTCAATGACGAACACAAAGCATACCATGACAAACACACAGCGCACCATCAAAAACACACATAATACCATTACAAACACACAGCATACCATGACAACACACAGCATACCATGACAAACACACAGCATACCATCTCAAACACATTCAATACCACAATAAACACACGTGAAACCATGACAACACACAACATACAATGACAAAGCCATAACATACTATGCCAAACCCACAGCAGACTATGGCAAACACACAGCATATCATCGCAAACACACAGCATACCATGACAAACACACAGCATACAATAGCAACACACAGCATACCATCACAAAGACACAGGATACTATGACAAGCACACAGCATAATATTATTAGCACACAGCATACGATTTAAACCCACAACAGTTACATGAAACAGCCAGAATATCAATAGTCAACAGGAGACAGACTAGGCGTTCCATAGTATATAGTAAAAAACACAAATTGATATCAACACATTAAATGCTAACGACGTTGTGTGAGACGCTAAAACGCTCTTTCAAAAGTATTGCTTGTCAACATTAAATGTGTACTTAAACATACGTGTTTGACGTCAAACACAAATGTGTCTAATCAATATATTTACTGAAGGGTTACCTGTTTGAGTTTAGTATTTTAATATTATTCAGAAGTATATAGGAATACAATTAAATTGCTTCCAAACATAAAAGCTACTGTAGTGGTCAAATTAGATTAAATAAAATTGAACAGTTGCAACAAATGTGGATTCAATCGAAACGGGAGCTGTAGAAAAATAATGTTAACAAAAGATTTGTCAATGTGTCAAAAAATTTAAAACAAGGAAAACACCAGAGGCACAATCAGGCGACAAAAAATACATGTTAAGTATAGAAAGTGATGTTTTAGTTCTGGCCAGGACAGATTTCAATAGAATTAACATCTTACATCAGAAGGTATATAAATGAATCCGATTAAATAAAGTACTTTCAATGTGAGAAACATGTCAACTGAACTAGCTTTAAAGGGATCGTCAACCAAGAATGACGAAAAAAAAGAAAAGTTCTAAAATACCGTTTTTTTACAATTATTAGTTTATATTGATTAAAATATCACGACTGGTATATAACATTACTTGAAAAATGTTGTAAAATTTTCATATTTTCAGTATATTCTGTAATACATTTTACTGGGTATGTCTGCCAAGTAACTACAAGTTATCTTAAAATAACGCAAGTAGATTGATAATAATCGTCACGTGGGAAACCCAGGAATGCAAATTGTGCATGCGTAGTGAATTGTATATATTTTATATATAAAATGATCAATCTACTTGCGTTATAACGAGTTTCATATAACTCGTATGTGTTTCATTAGAATACATTTTATTTTTTTTTAATTTTTAACAAGACACAAAGTATTAAGTACCAGACGCGAACTTGTGTTTTTCCTTATATGAATGTATATCATATGTAACTTTTGAAACACGATGTTTTTCTTTTTTTAAACTACGAATAGTTTGAAAAAGGCACATGTGCATCTAAGATAAATAACAGTATATTGCGTTTAAAGATTGACTGCTTAATATATTATAAGCACACACTGATGCTTAATATTGTATATACTGCCGTCCGAATATACTAATCATTGTAATTTGTGTTAAATGCTTTGAAGATGTGACTCAAATAATTCAAATTCAGCTACAAAATACTCCAACTAGTAAGATAAACGCTGGGCTGCAATACAATCACTCAAATGTTTGCATATCATTTAAAGTAATATTATGGGCATTTTTCACTGTTAAATGGAGCTGAAAAGAATGAACAGGTCAAAAGAATTAGTGTTAAAATGTGGTAACTGACCAATTTTCTACAACAAATCTTGCTACCAGTTGTTTAAAAAATATATATGTTATTTTCGATATTTTACATGACTCACCCAGTCCTTTAAGCCGAAATGATCCGTAAAACAAAAGTGTGGCTTTATGTCAAATGAACGAATCTGCATGAAAACTACATTCAGACTCACATCGTACATCGATTCATTTCTGTCATCAGTTGTCAAAACGAAAGTACGGTTGATATTCAAATGGATTATTTGTCTCTTTCCGGGATATTGTTTTATTATATTGATGCTGCATTAACAAATATATGTGTATATGAAGTGAAAACCCCAAAATTAAACAACGGTTTCGAAAGACACCTATATACTGTTAGATGCCCACAATATCGCTTTTTAGACGCGATTATGACAGAAATGCATGCACTACCGTTAACATGTGGAGAAAGAGAGAAAGCTAAGTAACAGCCGACAATTCAGTCAAAATAATTGTAATAATACAAATGGATTAACGATGGATAAAATAGCATTTTAATCTTCCATTACACTTTTTTCAAGTTCTTTAGATAAGGCTTTTAATGAAATCGGTATTCGAAATCACTGTTGGAGTTTTCTCCAAATGTCTTAATATAGTTATCTCCCTTTGATTAAAAACGTGTGTTATTAGTGTGCAGGATTACGTACTCTTGTGGGTTCACAATTAAACGTTCATGGATGTAAACACAACTGTATGTGGTGATTTATTCAAATACATTTTCTAAACAATACAATAGTGCATACACGACAGTTTTTTATGCTGCTTATGGCAATGCGAAATACGTCAGAAGAACTTTATTTAATAAGCCTGTATTATTTGCCAAGACTTCGATGTATTTGTATATAGTATTTATGTACACGGTTATATTTACATCGTCTTTTCAACCTGTGGAATTGTTAGAAGAACCAATTTCAGACGTAGTCAATGATTTATTCTTAAATCTTAAGATATCGGCACAAACTGCAAGCAAAACTGTCTTTAATGCACACATGATTTTAGTAATTTAATAACTTGCGATATTTGCAAAAATAAAGTTCGTACTAATATATCATATATAACCCATATTAAGGCTAAGCACATTGTTCGACCCTCAGTAAATCTGTCACTTGCCAGGCCATAACGAAGGTGACGAAAATGAGGATGTTATTATTACGTTTTATCAAACTTATTATCCGAAATATTGTTGTAATCTCATGTCTGACCTTCAAATACATTTTGTACGAACGGAAAGCGCCTTGCTGTTCTTCAAAGTTCATGCGTACAGCATTACATTTGACAGAACATGTTTTATGACCAACTTGACGACCTGTTTGCCTCAGATGTTGAAAACATGTGTTTACTATAAACAGTTGGTATGCCCCCGAAGGAGGGAATATAGTGATCGCACTGTCCGTCTGTCTGTCTGTCCGTGTTCGAGGCCGAACACACATTTGCTATTTTGCTGTAATATAATGCCATTCACAAAACATGCATACATTGAGTTTAATGCTCATCAAATTACAGAAACGTTTCAATTATTAAATTTTAAGATATTCAAGCCATGTAACTGTCAAATCTCGTAACGGAAAGCACAATGTATGGGTTTAAGGTCAGCAATATGTCCCTTAATGACGGTTTTGATGTCCATTCCCCCTCCAAAATTTTTTTAATCAGCTGAATGATTGTTCCAGTAAAGTCCAACGTTCAGTTTGCACAATTTTCTCAAATCGCTTTTGACTGATGTATCCGCTTTAAACGCGCTTGTAAGATAAAAACGTGTTTATTGACAGAGCTATTAAGGCACCAAATATGGGTAAACTTCACAAAATAATAATAGAAGTAAATAGATAAACACTAACTAATTTGAATAACTGATATGATATTAATACTTTTACAGTACATATGTACCGCTTTCGCCATTTCCGACAATATATGCTGCATATGTCGGTTGCAAATGTTCGTGTTTCTATACTTTAGCTTCTCTAATTCCGTATATTCATGACATACAACAACAGGAAATCGGGTAAAGGAGGGGCGTGTAATTGCGTTTGTAATTCAGTCCACAACGAATAATCACACAGAGTCACATGCGATTTAACTGGCAATGACACGCTATCATCGTTGATAACATCGGACATCAACTAACGAACAAGATAAGACATTATGTTGACATTATGTTGATTATATTTAACAATAATTATAGTAGATGTATTCAGTCGTACTCAGTTTGTAGTTTTACAATAAGTTCTGCAAAGTAAATAATGACCTTACAGTTTGCAATAAAATAAAGAATTCATCAATTATAACATTTCAAATATTACGCTACGCATATAGTATAATATGTATCCATTTGCAAACCACAGATCCGTCATTAAGTTCAGTTTATATGTATTATGAATTCAACATTATAGTAGATTTATAACATACTTTTTAACTTTGTATACGGTTATTTAAGTACTTGAATATATTTACACATAAGAAATGTTTCACTTGAAATGTCACAGCTTAAAACATAATTGCTATTTAATTCGGATTTTGCTTTTCGGACAAAATGAAAAATCGCATATTCTATAGCTCTGCTAAAGGAAGAAACAATACCACCTCAATCTTTCCGTTTTTATTGTTGAATGTTATGATAATTACGTATTTAATACATTGCGCAGGTTCATTTGACGAAGTGGGACTCAACACTGTCTTATTTTTTTTCTTATATTTGCTTTTAAATAAATCAAGTTCACGGTATGTACACAATTAGTTTATGCAGCTATTGATGAATATTCGGGATAGTTATTATTTTTTATATGGTTGCACTTTTTGAGCAAATAAAAAATATATCTGTATTAATGTATAAGCAATGACAAAGACAGCAACTTTTGAAACACAGTGCTGCTGATTAACACTTAGAAGTTTGTAACGAAAAAACCCAGTGTTAAATGACACTCCAAAATAAAATATATTTATCCTTTTGACTTTTTGATTTTAAAGCTTCGCTCACTCACGAAAACTGCAATTGTTCTATTAACATCTGAACATTATTTAGTTATCATCCTTTTATTACCATGATGTGTAAATTACGACACCTTTAGAGAACAACACTAAACATATCGATATTCGTCATGAAAAAGTTATACTCATGTAAATCTAGTTTTTCTTCTTTTTCTTACTTTACTTTATTATTTCCAGATGGATTCAATACACGTACAGTTTTCAAGATAATAAGTATATTTATATATTTTCTCATGCGGCTGAATAGTGCATTCTGCGATTTTGCTGAAACAACATATTTTGCTCAAAATCTGTCCATTAATTTCGATTTGCAATAACACAATTATCTGGAAATAATGCACTAAGCCGAAAGCTGTAAATAACAGTAGATAACGACTTTTCTAAATTGCTTCTTCCGAATCGACGTGTACACCCATATATATTACGTTAATTTTAGCATTGCAAAGTTGTATCAGTAGTTTATAATTTGCAACCATCCAGATGTTAGTTCAGTTAAGCGCTTTGAACGGTTAATGCAATAGCAAAGAATTATGGGTATAAACCCATTTCAAGCCTCTTTGGACCTTGATTATGTGCACATCATATCATAAATATCGTTATAGACATTGAATATGTGCACATCATTTCATCAATTCCGTTATGAACCTTGAATATGTGCCCATCATTTCATCCATTCCGTTATGAACCTTGAGTATGTGGGCATCATTTCATCAGTTCCGTTATGAACATTGACTATGTTCCCATCATTTCATCAATTCCGTTATGGACCTTGAATATGTGCCCATCATTTCATCAATTCCGTTATAGACCTTGAATAAGTGGCCATCGTTACAATAATTGCGTTATCTTGAAGGATTGGACAGATCTCACCAATAAAACAACTAATATTCTGCAATATTACGATTGAAATATCGCTAAGAAAAGCAACCTATTTGCACGTGAAAGGGATCAGCCTTTGTGGTCAGTAAACAAAATACGGCAGTGTTTACTTTAAAAATGATTTTTGTGTAGAAACGTATTCGTTGAAGTTTCAAATAGTTTAGAAGAGGAACGTTGTCCTTAATACACATTTTGGATTGCACAAGCTTATTGTCGATGGCATTTGCGCAATTGCATTCGCATTGAATGCGGTATTCAAACGGAACGACTGAAATGATACGTACAGTTTCCAAGAATTTTGCAAATCCATGATGCAGACTGATGGAAGTAAAAAAACTATTTAATTCGTAACGGGTTTAAATGTATTCTAAAGGGGCCTTTTCACAGTTTTTGGCATGTTTTGAAATAAGTCATTAAATGCTTTACATTGATAAATGTAAACATTGGATCTTAAAAGCTCCAGTAAACAAATCAAGAATAAAATTTAAAATAGGAAAAAAAGTAGCCGCAGTTGGACTCGAACCCGTGACCTGCGGTGTCCTTGGGTAACCTGGAGTAAAAACGCATTAGCCCGCTCGGCTATTCTGACATGCATACTTTGTTAAAGTATTTTGTGCATTATATGAGCAATCTTCGTAGTTTCACAAAATTTAACGACAACAGAACTCTCCAAATTTTTCAATCGTTTCGCGTTGCAACGCTTTATAATTTTTAGGGTTTTTAATGGTCAAAAGATGCATTTATTGGCTATATTAGACCATGGTAAATCTTCAGTACAACTGTTTCCTCACAAATATCATAACTAAAACGAAAATTTGCGAATCTGAAACAACTGTTTTCAATTTTGCCAATTTACCAAACCGTGAAAAGACCCCTTTAAGACATTTCAGTACTGTTATCTCCACAGTTAGTTTCCAATACGATTAGACTCGACCCACACACTCAATTTAAGTCATGACGTTAACTACCGAATATCTACTGAATGCACTCTCCGTACTTCGAAAAGTAATTAAACGAATCACAACAATATTATTTCCGATCTTTAACCAAATCTAAAGAATGGATTCGCTGGTCTGTTCTTCAAGGTTAATGTGTCCTGCATAACATTTCATATTACGAGTTTTAAGTGTAAGGAGCAGCCTGAAAACTGTTTTTAAATACTCCAAATTTACGTTACGAGAAACAAATGGATGCTGTTATGCTTTTTTTAAATAAGGAAATTGCCAAATTAACATACGTAATGCTATTGCATAAGATATTTAGGTAATCTAAAGAGCATATGTGTTTGAAAACCGACCAAAGTGGTGTTCAAGAATCTATTATGCTGATAATTCACGACCGTTAATCACGCGCGCCACCTCATTTTGAGGTGCATTAATACACGAGCCAATGCAAATTCCGAGGTGGCGCTCAGGTCCGGATGTTTTGAAATTTCATTGATAATTTCACAGGGTGATTAGGTTTAATATATTCAAGATATTTTGCATTATTTATTAAATGGTGGAGTTTTAAAAAGCATTCCGATGAGTTTGTCTTGTGTGACGAGAAATTCCCCCCACCCCCCACCCCAAATTAAATCGCTTACGGCATCAAACGATTGCGTACAACATACATAAGATGCTGCATGCATAAAAACGTTTGCTTCTTGCCGACGTAGTAGAAAATTGGGTATTTTTCCAAAAGAAATGGAGCCAATGCTTAGGCGATGGCACTTATGATAGGAGGTGGCGTCAATGCAGGATGTATCAATCCACAGTCGTACCTCAATGACATTATAACATGACGTACATTTGATAGATAATGTTATTTGTTATATTTAATTTATTTGTCAACGTACGTACGAAGGCCAAAATCTTAACAGAACATATACACAATCTTTAATTAATACGATGTAGTTTTTTTCAGATATATATACGTGATCAACTCAATTAAGAAGTCACCAACAAGAATAAAACGTATTGTACGATGTATACTAGAAATGTTTAATACTAAATAAAACCAATAACTTAATGTTCTACATTATCAAAATAATTCATCGACAGCAATATGCGTATACAGTATGAACATTCATGAAATAAATATAAGATAATACTTCTTGTTAAAACGATGATTCAGTGCCCTTAATCCAAATGCTTCAACGAATCTTAATTAGGCTCATATATGTTGTTTTTGTCACTATCAACTCCACAAGATGAAGATAGCGCGGTCTTTTTCCATTAACTTTTTTGTTTACATGCTTAATGTTGTTATCTTACAAAGACACACATTTAAATCCATCAATACATAATTAAAAAACTACTTTTTTAAATTTAAAACGCACGCGTCTAAAGTATGCTGAAGTAGCCTACCAGATTCAATAAAAAAAAGAAAAGTTCTAAAATACCGTATTTTTTACAATTATTAGTTTATATTGATAAAAATATCACGACTGGTATATTACATTACTTGAAACGTTGTTAAGTTTTCATATTTTTAGTATATTCGGTAATAAAATGTTACTGGGTATGTGTACCAGGTAACTACCAGTTAACTATAAATCACGCAGGTAGATTGATCATCATCGTCACGTGGTAAACCCAGGAATGCAAATTGTGCATGCGTAGTAAATTGTATATATTTTAAATATAAAATGAGTTATCTTCTTGCGTTATGTATAGCGTTATGTCACCTATTTTCGCGATGTACTTTCGATTTCACATCGCGAAATTTTATAACCGAATATACTAAAAATATGAACTTTTTTCAAGTGATGTTATATACCAGTCGTGATATTTTAATCAATATTAATTTATAATTGTAAAAAATACGGTCTTTTAGAACTTTTCTTTTTTCGCCAATCTGGTTGACGGTCCCTTAAAACCTTATCACCCTGTAAAATTATCCGTTAAATTTCAAATCTTCCGGGCCTGATCGCCACATCGGAAGTAGAATTGGCTCATTTATAAATGCATCTCAAAAAAGAGGTGGCGCGCGTGATTAATGGCCGAGTAATTAGTTAACGCAAATGTCAAGATTTTTTGGACATGATTACTTATGAAAGTTATATCAACAACAAGTGTAGTCAATTATATCCACGCATATGCAATAATTATTAATAAAAAAGAATCATGATCGTGTTCGTTCAGAATAAGATCTACGTTAGAAATCGACAATCTTATAGATATGCCTCAAAGTAGCTGAAAACAAGCTGAACAGTGTTTTGGTAAGAGTCTGTAACAATATTATTGCTAAAATTATTACCAGTTCATTGTTTTGTTAATTAACGTATTTTTTATATACACTTACATATAATGAATTCAAATAATCATTCGAGTGTTTTCATGTAAAACAATCGTTACTTATATTGTGTCTTAAGTAAGCGAATGGTTTGTGAAGTTTCTTTTACAATAGCTACATTTTTTTAAGTTTACCACTCACGCGATGTTTTTGTAGTAATACACACACACATATAGTTATTAATGTAGTTGTTCGATCTAAGGGTGTTGCAAATAACGCATATATTTGTGAAAATTTCTTCCGGACTAGAAGTAATCTTATGATCCTTTTCATACTTTCCTTATTGTGATGAATTATTGAATACTTATAACCCATACAACTGTGGATAGTAGCAGTTATTTTGATAAAAGAGGCACGCACACAAAATGTTATATATGGACTTCGATTTAAAAGCTATTTTCAGGTTTTTATACATGTGCATGAATATAACAACATACATAGCAAACAGTAGCGAGCTATGTAGCAAGTGTTCAATTCAAACACTAGGCCAAGCTCCTGAATACCACACTGATAAGTCGACATATCACTGAGATTTGCATGTGCAACATGCTTATATTGACTTCAATTTTTATTTCTTTCCACAATCACGTTTCAGTTATTTTTTTTCTGAGATGCTAGTTTGTTTCAATGAACCCTATACAGATGTAGATGTATTGATAATGAATATAACAAAATTGATCAAATTTGATCTCAGAGTACTAGTCTGAACTCACTTATGTGCACGTATGATACTTCTATTTGCAATGATTACGAATGGCTCTATTCTTCGGGAATTTTAGGCAAATCGCATTTCCGTTAATATCGAGGGAATTCTAATCAGACTTTCGTATTCTGTTATTTGTTTGACATCTAATATTGAGGTCATGATAGTATGTTTTTCTTTATCTAATAGCTTATATTTATATGTAAGTAAAGTTAATGATCAATAATATACGCTTTAAGTTATAAGTACTTAATGATGCAATATTACATCTGTGCTTCTTGTTTTAAGGCTTGTGATCTCATGTGCTCTACGGATGATATATAATGCGATACAAGCGCACATCTCAGTAAAACATTCCGGCATGTGTCTCAAACATCCTCCAAAATCGAGCTCCTTGCGTTTGCGTGTGGTAAAGCGTCTAAGCCCGGGACACCATCTTCTAACAAGCAGGAGAAAGGGTGCACGCTGGTCTCTGGCGCCTTAAATACAGCTGCATTGGGCAGATGGGGCTCGTCATCCTTGGTTGGAGATGGAAATCTCTGATGTCAAACCTCATCTACCTTGCGGCATACGCATCGATGGGGAAAGGCTATAGGAGTCAACATCGACGTTGAATCCGGAGTTGGAGTACCAAAGGCGGTCTGACACTGTCTTCAAGGTCATTCTGACAACGCTCGCGTCAAGTTGTATCGGTCTTACAATGTATGTTACTTTTGATCCATTAGCTGCGTGGAGAGTCGGGTTCTGACGTATGGGCAACCCAGGATCTCCATTCTTTCTTACAAAGACTAGCGCCCTGGAGAGGTCACTCAGATTTCGTATCACTGCCACGAAACCAACATAGGAGGCAGTAGTCACGAGTCTTTACTCGTTTTGCTTCTTGTTTCGCTGGTGAAAAAAATGTGCTCACTATTACATCATTTAACTTATAGATAATTTTAACGCATTCTTATACGTAATTACTCATTATAATGTATGTTTACTTTATGTATTAGTTTGACTGTTAAAAACGTAAATACCAGCTTTAATTATACTTAAAAAAGCTAACCGAAATTTGTCATTGAACGTTATTTGACATATATTTTTTACAGAAATTACCTATGTAGCTTTTTTAAGGGTAATGGCGGTATTTCTGATATATATGTAAAAGAAAGATGTTGTGTATGTAAATTGTTAAAACTCAATTACTTAAGGTATCAAATAATTTGATTAGCAACACAAGGAATTTAAATTAAGATAAGTTATGTATACATTTAAGATAACATGTGTTCAAATAAAGCACAACATGGACTGCAAACAATCTGTATCGAATTACAGAGCACGTTTACATAATCATTTTTTTCCGACAGTGGACTTGATTTCTATAAACCATCAACATCAATATATCTGCAGTAGACAGACGGAAAATAAGTGTAAATACGCACATTGTTCGAGACTTTCGTTAGTAGGTTCGAATCGTGAATACAGATGTAATGATGGACAAGGTCAGACGACAACACCACAGCCTTCAGACATAATTTTCCATCACGCAACGTACGCTTTATTTCAATACAATTGAAAGCTTAAGAAGTATATATATTCATAAATAAGGTATCTTCAAACGCTGAACATGAATTCCGTTAAGGACACGAATTATTAGGTAATTACTTACACATATTAACCGATTGTATACGGCGTTCATTTGAATATATTCTCTCTATTGCAAAAATAACACTGTAATCGAATTGTAACAGTAAATTTTTACATGATTTGCTAGATATTTTGATTGATATAAAGTGATTATGCGTTTTGCAAAATAATATGTCAACATTGAAATATATTCACGATGAATTGTATTGATTGAAATAACATAATTTACAATGAGAAAAACAGCACATGCTAATACCAACTCGATAGCCCTTTTTGTCATGTATATACTGCTCTTTTTTGCACTAGTCTTTAGTTTTAGGTTTTATCTGAATCAGGAAACAACTTTGCTTAAAGTTTACATCGGCTGTTCCCTTTGTTTGATTCAATGGTCGATCCACTGAACAAATTATGCGTGTTCTATGAAAATTAAAACTCTCTTTACAGTCGCATTTGTAAGATCATTTTTTTAAACCCAGGCTACACATTTTAGCAAAATGGCCAACTCGCACTAATATTGAATCACAACTCGCATCCATTATCACGAACCTGATGCTGGACAGGCAACAATAAATGCGGCAAGTGTTAAGTCATTGATTCAGAAAATAACATTCTGCTTTAAGAAATAAGATGGATGTGCATGTTTTTTGTTTTCACGCTATAATTTAGTATATAAAGAAATGAAATTCAAAAGAAAATCAGCAGTTATTTGAACTATTGTAGGTTTTAATATGTATTTTGAATTGATTTTGTTATGTGTTCAATTAATCAAACTGCTCTTAAATTGCATAGGCATGGCTTGTGTTAACCCTTTTTTAGATTAAAAGAAGCCACAACAACATGTTGTTCACAACAGCATTAATTAGTGTTTGTTAACCATATAGTAATTGGAATTGAAGTCTTATTATCTACTTGACCATATTGCTGCAGAAGTTAAGTGACTTTGAAATTTAGCCCTAAACCTAGGTTTTCGAAATAAATGAAAATGTACTAAATACTTGTTTTACTTTCACTTGATTGCACCACGAAGTATAAATTATGTCGCTATGGTTTGGAAACAATTTTGATAAAAAGAAACGCATTGACCTTTATTGCTATATCTTTTATAAGTTGTGATTCAATGCCGTTGTATTTTACATACAATTATATGTTTTAGGTTTATGTGAGGTTTGGTTTATACGATGTCATGAATTGAGCATTCCTATGCGTTTATCCCAGTTTTACTATATTGTTGTGTGTTTTGTATATTTATGTGTGGTGTCAAGTACGTTTAGTTTTAGCACACTGTTTGGTAACTGATTACTTTATGTCAGTTATAATTGAGCACATACTTAAATAATATTTCGCTATTGCTGACGCAGCCATATATATACTTTATTTATATTTTTTATTGCAGAGCTGGACGAAACAACGTCTGCATTAGGAATGTTGTTGCGTTGTTTCTAAAACTAGGCAGTTTCTAAATAAATTTGATACGAACAAATTATTTAAAGTAAATCTTAAATATTCGCACAGGACATATGCCAGTTTAGATTTGGACCGAATCTATATAAATGTAAAAAAAAACGTTCCCTTAGGGTCGGTCACAAGAAAAATCATTTCCTATTAGCTCCGAACAGAGTTTTCAGACACTAAACGCTAACCTTCGATTACAATAATTTAATAGGAATACGAACCCTTGCCTGAGGACAATAAGAAGCAAACTGAATCCAAACGAATCGCAGTTTTTTTCCCCGAGGACATAGCATCTGCAGTCAATATTAGCACAGAATCGGGATTATTCCTTAATGTTTTATATTTCATAACATAAATTTGGCTAACACATTAGATATTGTATTATGTTAATACGTTATTATAAAAAAACAAAAAAAACGAGCGTACCCCGGGCACAAAGATGTCTTACCGAGAGGCCGTAATCAACGGGGCTACAAAAACAACACTGATGAAGGAACACGAAACATCACTTATTCACACAATGGAAATTTTAATAAAAACAGTGAAAGACCTGATTGTCAAATCAAACCACAAACAAGACGTTTTGCAAAATTTAAAAACAGAAGGGAGTACAAGAAATTTCAGAAAAGAAAGAAACACGTTCAGCAGGGTAAGGAAACAATTTTAAATATATCAGACCGTATATTATCAGACACTGAATACATTCTTTTAGGAAAAGGTTTAGGCTTTTGCCCTCGTATAAAATCTCATGATAAAGTTAAATTAGCGGAAGAAGTTTTTCTTTTTACCAGAAGATTACGTTTAAAAGAATATTTTGCCGACCTTAATAAAACAGATATACACAATACTACTGAAAATGATGAATATATACACCTGGCGTTTTTAACAAGATACCATCTACATTTACACCTCCTAGTGGAAGAGACATATATCTTGAGTTTTACATTGAAGCCATTACAAATGAAATTCTACATAATGATAAGAAGAAACGGTTCCGACCAAATATCTCCAAAGACCAACTACAAGCCTTGAAAAATTTAGCACATGATCATAATATTGTTATTAAAAAAGCCGACAAGTCAAATACTATAGTAGTAATGAATAAAAATAAATATTGAAGAAGATACTCGTCAATTAAACGATGAGCATTTCTACAAAAAAAGTGAACAACAACCAACACCAGTCAGCGAATGAAAATATTCAAAAATGTTTTGAAGAAATAGAGAACAACAACCCCGGTATAAGTAAGCAGTTTGACTTATTTCCAACTAATATCCGTATTCCCCAGTTCTACATTCTGCCAAAGACACACAAGCCATTTGATGCCAGTCTTCCACTTGGATATCCTGGTTGGCCCATCGTGTCTGCATGCAGTTCCAACACGGAAAATATTTCTAAATACTTGGACTATGTTTTAAATCCAGCTATGCAGCATTTATCATCGTATGTTAAAGATACAACAGACTTTATTAACAAGATAAAAAATATTAAATTGAAAAAAGATTGCTACTTTGTAACCTTTGATGTATCTTCTTTATACACTAACATTCCCCATAGTGTGGGAATAGATGCTTGTAAATATTTTTTAAGAAAAGAAACTATAAATAACCATGCAAATGTTGATGATGTTGGCAAACTTTTGCAAGTTGTTCTTGAAAATAACTGTTTTGATTTCAATAATGATACTTATTTACAAACTATGGGTACTGCTATGGGAAGTCCTATGGCACCGTCTTATGCTTCCCTTTTTATGGGTAAATTTGAGGAAGATTTTCTTAACAATGCCTCTATTAAACCATATATTTGGCTTAGATTTTTGGATGACATTTTTATGATATGGAATGGCTCTTTAGAAGATTTAAACACTTTTATTAATAATTTAAATAACTTCCATTCAACCATAACATTTACCTATCATATATCTCAACAGTGTGTATCTTTCCTTGATGTTTCTATATCAAAAAGTGAACTAGACACTGTGGTTACAAATATTTTTTGTAAACCCACTAATATGCATTTATACTTAGATTTTACGTCATCTCACCCCATGTCCTGTAAGCGGAGTATTCCATACAGTCAGGCAAAGCGCTACAGACGTATTATTTCTGATGATGATGTATTCAATCAGTCCTTATCTAGTTTATTTAAGTATTTTAAAAGTAGAAATTATCCAACAAATGTTATTGAATATGGATTTTCTCAAGTGAAAAATATGACACAGGAAAGTGCATTATTTGTTACTCAGAGAAATACTGATTCAATAATACCATTTACTGTATGTTTTAACACATCACTTCCTAATATTGCTAAAATTTTACACAAATACTGGGATTTGTTCAGATTATCAAACAAGAAAAGTGTTAAGTCTTTACATTCATTTAAACCTATTTTGGCCTATAAAAGACCTAAGAATATACGTAACAGCCTTGTAAGATGTTCAGTGTCTTATAACAGTACTGATATTCATTTATCGGGTCAATGTAACCGACCAAGATGTACACATTGCAATAATATAAACATATGTTCAAGTTTCAATAGTAGTGTTACTATGATTTACGCTATGATGTTGATTGTACTTCGCGCAATGTTATATATCTTATTACATGTAAAAATTGTAATAAACAATACGTTAGACAAACTAATCAGAATGTTTCCCGCAGAATGAATAGCCATAGATTTGATATCAGAAATTGTTCAATAAATCCTATTTCACATGTTGCTACACATTTTGGATCTACTGACAATGATTGCACTTTATCAGATTTCTCCTTTGTACCAATTGATGTTGTTCAAAACAATCTAGACCGTTTATGTAAAGAAACATATTGGATACACAATACGTTATTATAGCATGTTCATGTCAATACTGGCGTTTGCATTACATAAAAGTGTTCGGGTTATCTAGCGTATTATAGTTTTTTTACATTATAGAAATAAACTTTTTTGGATAATATATGTTGTCAAAATATATTTTTGCCAATTTATTGCAATTATTTAAGGAATTTCAGTCAAAACTCGATATCGCTGTTCATATCAAATACATAATTGTAGCAAACATGTTTATATCCTATTTCTTAATTTTTCTGTTTAAACATTTTACACATTCATACCATATTGTTTAGTGGTATTTTACCGTTGCATACTACACTTATAATTTATGTCCATTACAGTTTATAAAGCCTTAAATTAAATGAACTTGCTAGTTTGTCGAATAGATAAAGGGAATATTCTAAAATGTACACGATAAGTTGTTATACATCAAATTCACATAAACAATGTGACGAAATAAATATGTATGATACCTTATTTATATATTTAGATAGTCTGTTTATGTAAAACAATATGTAATTTTCATAGACATGACACTGACTAAACTTTCTATAAAACACCGAACAAAAATACCGTTTTAAATCAACTTCTTCATACCAATGTTTCATTATGTTAGAATCAAATATTTCATGTTCATGTTCATTATTTATGGGTTAATAAACAAATCTTTGTCGTGATGATGCATTGTTTCTGAACAACTCGGACTCGCATTCGTCGTTTAATTCCGACCTATAAGAACCAGAAATCGTCGTTTATTTGTCGATATTCAAAGCTTAATGATAATTACTTTTTTATAAGCGCAGAAAAAAAATTCAAGTGTTCATAATAAAAGGACCTGCATACAGATGGACATGGTTCTGTTGTATTTTCTATGTAGTCACTTCTAACCATTTATTTTAATATATATCGGAAGAAACAAATATTTAAAGGCACTTACTCTCTGAAATTATCATAGAAAGATTTATAACGCTTTAAAACTAGCATCTAATGAAATACCTTGAGTAAAACATGTTTTATCTAAACATTTTTATTGTTTAAGACAAATCTTAGCAAGTATTTTAAATGCGTTAATCTAGCTATACAGGACTGTAACGAAAACTAAGCGATATGCATTTGTTTAGTATGATTACAATAAACGGTACCATTAAAAGATAAATCTGGTGCCGTCTCTGAACAGGTCTTAGGTATGTTCTAAATTGCATTGCATTACACTTATTACAATGATGCTTAATAAATATGAAACGTGTACGCTTAAATGGTTAATAATGAATTGTGTAAATGGTGCTAAACAACCGAATGTAGCGTGCACCTACTTAACGTGGATTTTGTATTGTTCACAAAGCTACTTTCGGAAATCGAGTAAGTACTTACTTAAATTAGAACGTTGAGATTATCTTTTTTGCCAACGACGAATACATTATTATGTAACTATACCACTTAATATAGAACATTGACTTCAAAACTACATTCAGATATGATACTCATAGGACTGAACTGTGTAAGTCATCGTTTAAACAAAAAACCCGTCACTATGAAATTATGGCAGCGTTCAGGGACAGTCGTTATATTTCGCAGTCATTGATTAATCCGATTCCTTTCTGTTTATTATATGACACATGATTATATCACCATTGTACTGTACCTTGCATAAAATTGAGCAAATAGTATGACGTGTTTCACAGAAAATAAGAAACCGACAAATGCGGTCACCGAACGGGTTGGAATATATCGCCATTGTGACATTTCTAAACTTGCACGTTTATTAACATCACCATGTGTTTCGAACAGTATAAAAGTCTGGTTATGTCGACAATTAGCCATTTCCGAAATTGTGAGAGAATCAATAATTAGCATGTGTTTTACAAAAAATCAGAAGAAAAAAATAGGCATGTTTTACATGACTCAATCGCCATTATTATGTTGCTGACGTATTAAGTAAACCACATCAGCATCATGTCAATTATTTAGCGGTACACTATATAGTATGCAAGCATGTCTTAGATTAAAATATGATGCTATATTTACAACAGTTCTTCTTAAATATTTGAACGCAAAAGTTAATACGTTTTAGAAAATATGTCCAAATTAAAAACACCTCTTGAGGACACAATTGTAGTTTGTAGTAATTTCCTGTCGTCTACCTGAAAAAGTGCGCGCTACCATCAAGAACAAGAAACATAGTACTGGTTATTTGCTTGGCAAAGTTAAAAGGACAGACCAACTATATAGTGCAAAATAATCGAATATACATTTTTTGTGAAAGCAACAACACGAATGCAGATATACTAGACTTGCGACACCTTAAGGGTTTCGCGGGATGGAATGAGTGGGGAGATCATATACAATTTTCAGCTTCCGGAAGCAAGGACCCTCTGGACGTGAAACACCAGCTTTCCAACACTATATGATTCCAGTTCCAAAGCACATATTGCATTAGTTCAATGAGAAGAACATAAAACGGCATATTCACAAATCTCTGAAAAACAAACAGTGCTAAAAAATATTTTAAGTAGTCATTTACTATTTAATTGATTATGTCCTCTAATTGTTGCATTTTTAATTTAAATATGTGTTCCTATATGCATTTATTGTTGTATTGACTTAAAAAACTAAAATGCATGCCCATTCTTAGTTTGCTGTCTTAGTCTACCCTAAAATTATGCATGTTTTTTGCATAATCGAATTATCAAAAACTGCATACTTTTAAAGGCATTGTCAGAGTTATTTGGTTAGGTTAGAGACAAAGTAAAGCAAATATATTCATTTTTCTTAAAATGAATCATCCTCTGAAGCCCCCACTGGGATTCAAACCCAGATCTCTTTCCTCTGGGAAGGAAAGTATTCTATCTTGAAATACAAGGGCAAGTAAGAGGACAATTTGCAATTTTAAACCTATAAACATATAAACTTAATTTTTCACATGACCTTAGAAACAAAACAGACATCTCTGAATCTGAAATACATTACAGTTACAATTGAGGTTTTTAGTATTGTGCATTGTACATGAATGTTTAAGTATTGTATTTATCCTTGGTACACAGAACTGCCTAAAGATGCGTAAAATACCAGTATTCAAATCTGAAAATATCCCATGTGTTTGTTTTACTCTGTAAGTATCCCTATTTTATTTCAATAAAGCAGTTTTTTCCTTCTCCTGAAAATTTAACTAAATGTCAGTTATGCTACTTTTTACATTCAGCAAATGACACGTGTCCGTAATGTAAATTTTGAAAATTTGGTAAAAACATTATTGTCACCTTAATAAAAAACATAAAAATGGGAAAGAAATAAAATTTATAAAAATGTCAGTTACATGACTTATAACATTAAGAAGACGATATAGCTTTGATACTTTAGGATAAGAGTAGACCTTAACACAAATAGGATAAGAATAGACCTGAACAAAAAACTTAACCAAATTTTCAATTTTCTAACTATAAAAGGGGGCATTATTCTGTCAAAAAACAGAAAAAAATGGGTACGAAAAAAATTGTGTGTACGAAAACAATTGGGTAAGAAAAAATTATGCCAAAAACAATATATGCTGAAATAGCTTGGGGTCTTGACCACCAAAACGGCTTGGATTTTAATTATGCTGAAATAACTCGGGGTCATGACCACCAAACTGGCTTAGAATTAAATTATGCCGAAATAGCTTAGGATCTTGACCACCAAACTGGCTTGGATTTCAATTATGCTGAAATAGCTCGGGATTTTTATCACCAAACTGGCTTGGATTTGAATTATGCTCATTGTTCGGGTTCTTGACCACCAAACTGGCTTGCATTTTAATTATGCTGAAATAGCTCAGGATCTTGACCACCAAACTGGCTTGGGTTTTAATTATGCCGAAATAGTTCAGGATCTTCACCACAAAACTGGCTCGGATTATTTATATGCGGAAATAGCTCGAGGTCTCGGCCATGAAACTGGCTAGGATTTTAATTATGCTGAAAAAGCTCGGGTTCTTGACCACCAAACTGGCCTTGATTTTAATTATACCGAAATAGTTCAGGATCTTGACCACTAAACTGACTTGGATTTTAAATATGCTGAAATAGCTCAGGGTCTTCCCCACGAAACTGGCTAGGATTTTAATTATGCTGAAAAAGCTTGGGGTCTTGACCACCAAACTGGCCTGGATTTTAATTATACCGAAATAGTTCAGGATTTTGAACACTAAACTGACTTGGATTTTTATTATTCTGAAATAGCTCAGGGTCTCCGCCACCAAACTGGCTTGGATTTTAATTATGGTAAGAAAGCTCGGGGTCTTTACCACAAAAAATTACCACAAAAATGGCTTGAATATAAATTATGCTAAAAAAGCTCGGGGTCTTGACCACCAAACTGGCTTAGATTTTAATTATACCGAAATAGTTCAGGATCTTGACCACTAAACTGACTTGGATTTTAATTTTGCTGAAATAGCTCTGGGTCTCTGCCACCAAACTGGCTTGGATTTTAATTATGGTGAGAAAGCTTGGGTCTTGACCACAAAAATGGCTTGGATTTTAATTATGCTGAAATAGCTTGGGATCTTTACCACCAAAGCGGGCGGGGCCCTGGGGTGGGTAATGTGAACATGGATGGTCGAGATAGACTGTGTTGTCATAAGAAATCTTTAGTATTAATTTGAAGTCAGTTGGTGAAAGATGGTGCGGCAGAGGCCGACGCGTATTCCCACGCCGCATGTTTAACCCAGGGGGAGCCCCAGGGTTGGTAATGTCGGCCATGCATGGTTGAGATTGACCGTATTGTCATAAGAGATTTCGAGTGCTTGACAGGTTAATGTAAGCCATCAAGGAGAGGGTGGGTTTATGTGGGTTGGTGGTAATTTAAAAGATGAACTTTCAAAAATAATTATAAAAAAAAATTGGGGGGGGGGATTCTGGGGTGGGGCATGGGGGATAGTTTGGGTGCAGTGCATTGTGGTATGTCAGGTAAGTGTTGTTTTGTCAAAGTATGAATCACATGTGATCATAAAGAAAGAAGTTATGGCAATTTAAGCAAAATGTTCAATTATCTAAGTATAAAAGGGGCAATAATTCTGTAAAAATGCTTGATACAGTTGTCTGTTCTTGTTAATAGATTGGGATCATGTTGGTAAAGAAGTATGCAAAATATGAAAGCAATATGTCAAAGGACATAGAAAATATTTGAGGTGGTATGCAAACTTTAACATAGATTTATCAATTATATATGCATATTCTAAGTATAAAAGGGCAATAATTATGTCAAAATGCTTGATACAGTTGTCTGCTCTTGTTTATAGATTGGGATCATGTTGGTAATGAAGTATGCAAAATATGAAAGCAATATGTCAAAGGACATAGAAAATATTTGAGGTGGTATGCAAACTTTAACATAGATTTATCAATAATATGCATATTCTAAGTATAAAAGGGGCAATAATTCTGTTAAAATGCTTGATACAGTTGTCTGCTCTAGTATATAGATAAGGGTCATGTTGGTAAAGAAGTACATGTATGAACTAGTGACCTCAAAATCAATAGGAGTCATCTGCGAGTCATGATCAATGTACCTATCAAGTTTCATGATCCTAGGCATAAGCGTTATTGAGTTATCATCCGGAAACCATTTTACTACTTCGGGTTACTGTGACCTTAACCTTTGACCTAGTGACCTAAAAATCTATAGGGGTCATCTGCGAGTCATGATCAATCTACCTATCAAGTTTCATGATCCTAGGCATAACCGTTCTTGAATTATCATCCGGAAACCATTTTACTATTTCGGGTCACAGTGACCTTGACCTTTGACCTAGTGACCCCAAAATCAATAGGGGTCATCTGCGAGTCATGATCAATGTACCTATGAAGTTTCATGATCCTAGGCCTAAGCGTTCCTGAGTTATCATCCGGAAACTACCTGGTGGACGGACCGACCGACAGACCGACCGACCGACATGTGCAAAGCAATATACCCCCTCTTCTTTGAAGGGGGGGGGGGGGGACATAAAAATATAAAAGTAATTTGTTAAAGGACAAAGAAAATATTTGGGGTCAGGGCTTTTTTTCCTTCTTTGGGACCTGCCGAAAATCGGCCCTTTCCCCGCGGATTTTTTTTCACTTCAGCAGGTAAATTTTCCCTCAGACTTAATTTTTTTCCCCTAAAAAAAAAAAAAAAAAAAAAAATTTTAAACTTTAAATACATAAGTTAACCTGATCCAGTGTAGAAAATATAGCATATTGCATAATTAGATTATCTGTTGACAGTTGCCTTTAATTTGTTTTAAAAACAGCAAAATATGTTGAATAGATTATTTAAGACTTTCCTTATTTCCCCAAAATCCAGCGTTTCGCGTGATTTTTCCCCCCAAAATCCGGCATTTCGCACGATTTTTTTCCCCTCAAAAAAGGCCAGGCCCATTCCCCAAAATCAGATAAAAAACCCTGGGGGTAGTACACAAACTTTAACATGTGCACGCTAACGGTAACGCCGACGTGACCAGGATAGCTTTATTATATATATTTCATATATAATAGTCGAGCTAAAAATGAGTGAAAATCTCTGACCCATCCCCACCCCAACCCCTATAACTTTTGACCCAGGGGTCAGATCAAAATTCCAAATAGTGCAGGGTCGCACATAATGCTCATAGCTACCATGTGTTTAAGTTTCAAGGTTCTAGTGCTTATGGTGTAAGAGATAGTGGCTAGGACAGACGGACAGACTGATGGTGGAGATAACCACAATGAACCTGTTAACAGCCAACTAACGCTGCCAACAAAGCACAAGTTTTACGTGTCAGGATGCGGCCCTATCTATACAAACTGCATAAGGAATAACAAGACGCTTAGGGTTTGAGGGACACCAAACCTGATTATGAGTCTTCCACACCTTAAGCATCTAAACCCTTTGCATGCTGGGAAATTTGTCGTCTGCTAAAATGTCGTCTGCTGAATTTCTAAAATTAGCATTTTCTTTGATTTTTTTTCAAAGAATACTATCAGAATAGCAAACAGTTTGGATCCTGATGAGACGCCACGTTCTGTGGCGTTTCATCTGGATCCAAACTGTTTTCAAAGGCCTTTAAAATTCTGTTCCCGCACTGAAAGGGTTAAATATACTTATTTGCTTGTGTACATGTACTGATAATAAATTATTATTACCTGTTATGGCATCAACAAGCTTTATTAATTGGCCCTCAAATTTTGCACATAAAAGCTACACGATCAACCAATATGCCTTTTCATTTCAAGTCGGAAAGCAATTTAGCCCTTATTCGGCCATGATCGATTTAAAATACAACTATTCCAGATACAAAAATATTAATTCATTTATTTAATGCACTTATTTTCTTCTCTTTTGCTACGAAATGACCATAAACCAGCTTTACCAGTCATATTTTGCACTAGCAGATGATATTTCTTTTTTTACATATGAAAGGTAAAAAGAAATTCAAGCAGAATTTTATAATATAAATTTGAAAATGCACTAAATCATGCACTTAAAAACAATATTATTGTAATTCTGTTATTTATAATCATATTAATAATGCCTCATTTTTCTCAATTTTATGGTTTACTATCTACTGGGGTATTTTTCCCAATTTTATGGTTTATCTTGCTTATTTTCTGAATTCAAAAGGCACTGGCTTAAAAAAACTGTCTATGCATGTAACTGTATATTGAAATCTCTTTATGAGTGATTATAAATGCATGATAAAATTCTAACATGTTATGTAATAGATAAATCTATATTGTTTGTATTTTTCGTAAACATTATTAGCCACCGTTGTGGTCAAACATATTTTTTTGCTTTATTAATGACGTTGTTTCACAGATTACTGTAACAGAGCTACAGATAAGGTGCGCATTTGTGTAAATACCCAATGTAAAATTGCCGATTACGCATCGAAAAATAAAACCATGCGTTCCAAAACCCAATTGAAATTGCCGATTACGCATATCATATTTTTCCTTTGCATAACAAGTAAATCTGTCCCGGAAATACCCTGGTCCGAAATACCCGGATTCTTTCCGCTTTGTCCAAGCGCTTTCAGTATACGTGTTATTGTTGTGAAAATGTCGAAACCATGAGGCCTTAAAAATGGAAACATCGTATCCCAAGCACTAACAAACTGAATTTTAAGATATTTAACCGCAGGCAACACAAAATCAGAAGCGGAAAATATAGTGAAACTAATTCTTGACGATATTGTGTCGGAGGCAATCGCTGTCAGTGCTTACATTGTAAGAAAACTGGTGGAAAAAATCGTTGAACTTTTTTTTAAAATCAAGACTGTATATTATGGATACATCTACATAATTACACAAAATCTCTGAAACTAATCTATTAAGATTGACACTTCAACCAGCTTATTCAGGTAAGCAGGTGAGAATTTAAGACAATGAACATACCCAATTTTAAAACAAAAGTACCCAATTGTCAATTAAAGTAGTGGGTACCGACTTTTTTGTACCCAATTGAATATGAAAATACCCAATTGAACTCAAAAGTAGTGGGTATTAACCCAATTACTCAGAAAAGTTATCTGGAGCTCTGCTGTAACGTACAATCTTTATACGAATGAAGGAGTTTTTATTTACAAGTACACTTTTTGTATTCTTTTGATAGTCTTAATTATTTTTTTACTGCTAAATAAAATAACGCATCAGAATAATGTCGTTAAAATCTAGAGTTTAAATGAAATTATGTCACACGATATACGTATTAAAATATTTAACAACTGCATGTCCGACTTGTCGTTATTACATTCAAGTCGTCATTAAATTCAAGATTTTAAATGAAAATACGTCACAAGATATATGTATTTCATACCATACGAGTTTTTTGGGATATTTTCAGATCTGAACACTGGTATTTTACATGTCTTAAACTTTAACTGTAATGTATTGCAGATTGAGAGATGTATGTTTTGTTGTAAAGGTCATTTAACCCAACAGATCCCAGACACAAAGAGTGTCCAAATTTGTGCAAACAATTAAATTATGACATATATTCAATTGTGGAGAAATCAACCCGAATCACCTTTGTGAGAATCTGGTGGAAAAATCACTGCACTAACATGAGACATCAGTCTGTCATGATTGATATTGATCAGTTGTACATATTTTTCTAATTCTGGCTACCATAACTTTTAATGTCGCTTTTTATGATTTTTGACTGGCGCGACTTATAGTTATGGACCAACCCCATAAGGAAAGTCAACCAGAAGATCCCGAAAAGTTGACAGTTGACAAAGACCGGTCCAAAACAGGTTTTAAATGCAGTTATTGGCCCAAATCAATCACTTGATTGGAAAGATTGACATTTTTCACATTTAACCGATACATTCTTTCACAAAATACTATCTTAAACATTTAAAATTTATCTATTCTGCTCTTACATATCGAGAAAAACAGCGATGTGACAGACTTTCTTGAAATGCGAATCTCCCGAGATGTCACGGTATTTCTACTTTTAGTAACATACCATATGTCGGTCAATAGCGATACATCGCTAATGTTATACTTGTTTATGTACAAACCGACTTAAAATAAAATTTGTATTTGTATATTTGTATACCATGTGCTCAAGTGTTTTCAAATTCAGAATGACATTTCCCGGTATTTTAGAATATTCTGGCTTGTTTTGTTAACAAATTGTAGTGTAAATACAAACTCAAAGTAAATATTTAAAACTACCCGATTCACACTGAAATCAGTTTTATAATCCACCAGACGTATGTTGTTAATCACAAATAATAGATTTCAGAAAACGAAAGTAATGTTTACAATATCAGCAAAAGATGTCAAGGATGATCCGACAGTATCCAAATAAAAACAAGTCTTGAACAAAGCGACAATGGCTTCAAAATTGTGAATTTCAGACTGATGAGAGTTATTTTCATTTATTGTAAGATGCATTTGAAACATTTAAACCTTAAAACATTCCTCGAAGCAGTAATTTATATTCATTCACCAATATATGTAGAAATGTATCCAAGAAAATGAGTATTCTTTGATTTATAGCGTGACATAAATATGTTACGACTCTGGTTGACTTTCGATACAGAGTTGGCTTCACAGTACAGGTATGTCAATACGATATAAATTGTACGCTGAAGTTTCTTTAGCTTATATTTTTCTAATGTTAACAGACCATTGACATTGCTGGGGTTTGTTGATTTAAAGACTTATTATCATCAGGGGCAGAAAGACATTAAAGACATTTAACAGCGCATCATTAAGTAGACAACAGCTGCACAACTGTATGGTAAAAGGTAAATATGTATCTTAATAATTATGTTGACAACTAGCTTACGTAGCAACGTCCGAAAATATGAAATATCCGACATGTATTTCAATATTTAAAATTCAAGATATAATGACGACCGAACTGTTTTACTTTAGGGAAAAAGCAGTTAAACTAGTTGAAAATGAAACATAACAAACTAAATACTTATCTGTTACGGCTAAACGACTAATTATCCCAATATAACACTGTCATTGAATCGCACATTTCAATTATTCCCCTTGAAAGTTAATGCATATTGATATTACGAATTCATCAAACGTTATCAAACATTAGTAATTTGAATTGCATCGGATTCGCACAATATTATGTGGATGTAAATCCGATCCGGTTGTTGTTTATGTGTCAAGCTCATTTTGTCAGTGAGATACTTAAATTTCTTGCGTAGTAAAATCTACTGTGAAGTACACAATGATACTTAGCTACATAATTCTGTCGTATCCGTCTGAATAAACATCCGCTGCACAAAATATAGACATTTGTATTAATGATTATTAAACACAATAATATTTTTCTGTGTTTATTGAATTAATGACACTGAGTTTCTTTGTTGCGTTACAAGATGGCGGATCTCTAGCGTTGTTCGTGAAGTGACGTCACAATGTTTATTTGTGCGCGTGCCCGTTCCCACAAAAAAAATTAAACACAAAATACTCGAAAACTTGATTTTTGCCAGGTATAACGCCTACGCCAACAGGTAGATCGCATTCTTGTCCATATACATTTCAAATTTCAGCAACCGTGCTGGGCCAGTTTTCAAGAAGCACAAATCGCGACTATATGCCTCAACTTAACGAAACTTAGCCCCCTTTATCATTCGTTCGAATGAACGTCATCAATGATGACGTCCAATACATCACTCATTCCATACCAAACGAGTTGTGGAGTCTAATTCACTGTAAAAACTAGAACATTTAAGTTCTTGAATAACGCATTTTCCGCTGTAGTACTAATGGCCGTTTGGGAAAATATATTTCTGATGATGTAGTGCTGTATTGCTAATTACGTAGTTTTCAAGTAACATCTCTTCTGTAAGGAATATCGATTTCAGGAAATTTATAAATTACGAAAAGTTCCTACTATTAAACAAACATGTTTTCCTTCTATGGTATGAATTATTTTCGAAACTTGAAGTTTGCAAAAAGCAAAAGCTTAGAGAGCTTGTTGGTTAAAATAATAACAACACTACAATATAATATCTGATAAATAAGAAAATAATTTGGGAACTTTCATATGGACGAATGTCCTAGCGTCGTATAATTTGCTGTTGATTCAGTTTATAATCGTTATAAAATCACAGAGAGTATACTTTTTGTTTCAGATTTATTTCGTAATGAAGGTTGTTTTTCATGAAATAAAGCAATCTCTTGCACGACGGTTACATTACATTCACCTCTGTGTTCGGCTCAGAACGGACTATTTGTATGAGAGCGTCTAATTCATGTGATGATCATTCCAAGCGTTCATCTTGAAGGTAACAGTATACTAAACAATCTCTTGCACGAAGGTTACCTAACATTCACATTTAAAGAAAACCATCTCATACCATAATATATTATATCAGTCTTTATGCATTATGATAATACGGATATGGTTGTTTGATGTTAACAAACCTACATATTTGTGTCACAGAATATTTATGATCTACAATTACTGTGTATATACCTACATATATTTGAAAATAAATCTTAAAAGGGAAATATATACAATATAAAAAGGTAGTATAAGTGACAAAACCTACTTATCTGTAATGTTGGTACAAAACTTTTAAAATCACTTACCATATAAATTCTGATTATCTTAATGAATCTATTACTGGTTGTTTCATTCAGTTAGCCTTATTTGTGTCAGATGTTAATACGTTTTTCCAAAGGAGGGAACCTGGATCAGGGGAGGATCCAGGATATCTGTTTATGGGGGGCGGGATATTGAAAGATTTGCTGGGGTCCGGGAGGCAGCTAGGGCCCCTGGTGGGTTGAGGGCAAAGCCCTGCTAAGGGGTCCAGGGGCGAATATTAGCACGCTTTAATAATTTGATCTTGAGAGGCAATGTCATTCAAACGTCATTTACTCAAGGTCAAATTTACTTGCCTGGTACAGTATCCTTATAATAGTTAGAAATTATTTAAAGTTTGAAAGCAATAGCCTTAATACTTCAGACGTCAAAAAAGGGCCATAAGTCCATCAAAATACCTACCGAAGTTATGCAACTTGTCATGTTCAGTCCCCTTATGATAGTTAGTAAGTTTTGCAAGTATGAAAGCAATAGCTTTGGAACTTTAGAAATAAAGTGGACTTAAAAACAAAATTTATTCAAATGTTCAAATGTTTAGGTATACAAGGGGCAATAATTCTGTAAAAATGCCAGTCAGAGTTACATAACTTTGCCTGCACAGTCCCCTTATGATAGTTAGTAAGTGTAGTAAGTGTTGCAATTATGAAAGCAATAGCTTTGATACTTTAGCAATAAAGTGGACCTAAACTAAACTAAACAGCTTTACTTTAGTTTTTTTTCATTGTTCACGTATTTTCAAGAATTGTGTTTATCCTTATTGAATGGTATCTCCTAAACACAGGTGTTTACTACTGTAATTAAAATGCTTTTTTCTGTTAATATCCCACAAATATGCCATCATTTTAAGGGACTTGTTCTCATGCTTTATTTTTTAATAATGTCAATTTTGTTTGACTTCCACAATTGAAATATCTTAATACTGAAACAGCAATATAATTACAGGAATCTATTTTTTTTTAAGTTTTTTTCTCCCAGTTTGCGAACAGTTATGATTAAAAATATACATTTGCTAGTATCAAACCAGTCAGTAAAAGTACAACATAATTAAATAGTTGAAGTGTGGAATTTCCTGTTTATTCATGTAGATCAGATGCCTAAAAATGAAGGGGTCAAAGGTTGACCGTTCGCTACAATTACAGATGGTGGTAATGTTTGAACTCATCTTTGTAATTTCAGTAATGCTCACCTGAAACTGGAGTGTTGAGAAACGACAGTAACTACTAATGCTCATTTGGTAATTGTCGGCTCAGGTACAACATTTTAGTACCCCGTGTATACTACAAAGTACCCGAGGTGTGGAAAATATACTAAAAAGTACCCTCGAGTATGGCAAGTTGCCTTTAACTGTATTTAACTAAGCCGGATAAATTGTAGTATACTTCAGAGTACCCCGAGTACTTTCAACTGAAGTACATGTACATGCAGCACCTGAACCGACAACGACCAGAGCCTGGTCATATTGTAATAAGGAGTCTTAACTGTCATATATTTAAATCACTAGCCATAGAGCACTTTTTGCTTTTTGTTCATTTGGTTCACATTTATTTTATAAGAGGTAAAAATCAGGTTTGTATGTATGGAACAAATTATGCATGGGTAATACAGTAATAATTATAAAGTCTACATGCTGAAATATCTTGATTTTTAACACAAACCAACTGGTCCGTATGAATAATGTTCAAGAGCCTTCTACTACTAATCATAATGTTAGAACTTAGACCGTACTAAAATAACTCAGATCTGATCACAAATTCACATTCAAAACATGAATTAAACATGTAAAATGTTTAAAAAAAAATATTTTCCCGTATACTGTACAACTAGTTCCCCTTATTTGTTCGATAAAATACAACAGAACTGACCGTCTCCTCTCTGTAAATACACGTTTTCCGTCGAAGCAATGCCTAACGTCACTCAATTTGTTTATTTGTTTACATTTGTGAAGTGCGCGGAATGAGTCGATCTGCGTAAATGGACAAAAAAATAGTTTCAAGAAGATGCATTAATACTACCAAGATTTGCCCGATGAATCGTAAATTATTAATTTAATGCATGCGATTTTAAATATCCAATCAAATATGATATGATATGCGTTTGTTCGGTTTTACACAAATTTTAGGCAAAATGGCGTGCTGAGCCTTGTGCAGAGTTGTATGTGAAAGCAAGGAACGACAACTCTGCGTGGAGATTGGAAATAAAGATCCACCAAACAAGCAATTCATTATCTATCCCTGGTCAAGAATGCACAAATCAGCAAGTATTTGCATGGCAATCATCTCAAAAATAAGATAAATTTATTTTAAACATACCCAACATTTGTTCGAGAAAGACACACTAAACAACGAGAAAGATAATGTGTAGAACTTAATAGCGCTTGTTTAAATAAAAGTTTAACACCTTTATCAAGTATTGTTATAACATGAGAGATAATGACAAAATATGACACTAAATAATATTGTTTGAATCGTACAATAATTTTATTATAAACGCACTATTGATTTGTAACTTTGTTTGCATCGATTTAACATCTATTTGGCGATATTGAAAACACGTTATGCTATTTTCATTTAGCTGTGGAAAACAAACATCATTTTATTTATTATACGGAGACTTAATCGACAACAATTACTAATGTCGTATGTTAACATATGTAATGCAATATTGGAAAGTAATTTTGTCAATATGTGACATATGAACTATTCAATTGTGATCATTTAAAAGGCGAATGTGGGTTTGACCCTTCTACACCGGTTATAACACAGACATACTATTAACAAATGTTTCGCTCCTTATTCCGCATTCACTTGTCCAGCAAAGGTTGTGGACTGTTTCCAATAACAATTCCTCTTAAATGGTAATGATATTCTTGCCTGTTAGATACACGAAAATAGCGAGTATGTCTTTAAAAGCGGAATAATGCTTTCAAACCATTCGCGAAATCTTCGCAGCTTGTGTAAGCATGGAGAACGTGTTGCATTAACTAAGAGGAGGGATTTTGTTTGTCTTTCAAAAAGATAGGAACACAACGTAATTTAACTCCGTTAATCAGACTTATCCCGCAAATCAGCATGGCATTAACAATGCTCAGTAATTAGGGCACAATTTATCGCGTCTGGTCAATGCTATAATCGCACACATGATGCAAATTCCAATAAAAAAAAACACAGGCAAATGATGTATGCATTAACACTACGAATATAAATTCATTATGTATTGTCTGCAGCATATTTTTATTGTAACAGTTTTGTAGCAAACATATATAAAACCGGTAAGTGACAAACGGTGATTGTGCAGACCCAATATTCGTGTTCCCCTATAAGACAAATTGTTCTTGGAAATTTCGTCTTAATTATAATATAAATGTTTCTGTGAAGCTGCGTTAAGGTTTTGTACTGTTAAAAGCATATCGGTTTTATAAAGTAAGTCTAGCATTATATTATGAGGCAGGCTTGGTTGTGTTAATATAATTATGAACATCAAAAAGAGCATTTGAGAAATTCTGCTTACATTCAAAAGCGGTTTAAATGCAAGTGGTCGATGCCTTTACAATACAGAACATATAATGTATCTCATCAAACTTAGTAGAACAAGTAAGCATAAAACACGCTGTTGTAATTTGACCTTTTTTAATTGTAATTCAATACCGATATCACAAACCTTTTTGACAGTTCATGGACTTCAAATGTATTTTAACGTGTTTTAATTGAAGAATGGTAACGGTTTCTTACATAATATAATAATACATATTTAATCGGGTACAAAACTAACTAGGAATAAAACATATGTAAGGCGCAATTATATTTCATGCTTCTCCCGCAAAAAACACTTAAATACTTGCATTATCACACTTCAACCAGTAATGGTCAAGATTGTAATGTATGAAGCCGCAACTGGAACTAAGACTACTGATATTTCTTTCGAATGTGTTTAATATTTGGGTAGTGTTGGAAATAATTACGCCAACAAAACATTTTTGCAATCATAAACAATACACGATCATATCTTCAAATTGTTCAGTTGTCATGACGTTTAAGATAATTTTGGTAAAAATCGATTGCGTGTTTATTTGCGTGATTGTTCTATGCATTACTTTGTAACAGACAATAGCGTAAATGAGGGGACATGCTCATTAAAAAGCTTGTCCGACATGCAGCTGCTCAATTATGATTAATGATGACTTATTTGAACCCCGATTATTAATCACTGCTAAGAATGACAAATATGCAGTAATGAAGTCAATAAGAATAGATGTATTTAAAAGGCAAATTAAACTGAAATTTGTATAAACCTCCTTCATTGTTTAACCCTGTGTACTTTAATATCTACAATCTTCTGAAAACGTTTTAGCACATCTACTTATCTAAATTGAGCCCAACATACGTTAGCGGAAGCGAATAGTCAAGAAGCAAAACAATTGTATTATTTTCATTGCGCATATTTGCCACGTTTGAATGTCAAGATAACCTTCAAACTCAAAGAAACAAGAACAACATTCTTAAGTATGATGTATGTATAAATATAAGACACATGGATTTAGTGTATTACTACATTAGTTTTATCTATATACTGCTATTGTTTGGTTAACGAGTCCAAAACACAATCCAAATGCAGGATGAAAGTTAATTTATCTTGATAATTTAAACCATGGAATTACATGTCTTATTGTACAAAGTACTAATAATGCTGTTTTTTGTTATAGTGTGGTGATAAGATATTTGAAGATTAACGTATATCATGCTTAACTCAAACATTATTGCACATTGTTATTTCTTCATAACATAACAAATACATATATAGAGCTGTGCAGAAACGCGCCATTACAAATCACATGTGGGTTATCTCTGTTGTTAATGATATTTTGTTATTTTTACTCGATATACACAGGAAAATGTACTAACTTTTTGAAATGTGCACTCATGGAAAAACTGCCATGTGTGAAATGAACGTGCAAACATGCAAGTTTGGTGATTGGTTAATTAACTTTGGAGTAAAGTTAAGTGATCAATGGTAAATCCATATTTGATTCGGTTTGCTTCCACATTATCTAGCGATAAACAGTGTCATTAAGTCTGAAAGCCTATTTTTTTGCGATCTCTGACTTTGGTCTGTATATATGCATGCTTGTTTTGTTACTGTTTTTATGATAATAATCAGACATCTGTTTGCTTATGAAAGTATTTTTGGTTTATTGTAACATATATATTTTGTTGTATTTTTTTAATAATAATACTCGTTAGCATATGCTCTCTAAGTCGTTTAATTTTAAATTATTGAACTTTTCAAACATGACGGTACTATTATGTTTACATACCACTTGAAGATTATACATTGTATAAAGATATGTTTCTGAAACTACAGCTAGTGCATCAGATACATTTGGCAGAAAAACACTCACACAAACACACACATCGTTTCAGCTTAGCGTATTGGTTATATGTGTGTTATGCGAAGTTGATATATTTTGTCTGCTAACTGTATATACATTCAACGTCCAATATAAATGTTTAAACTTGTAACATGCAATTTGCGAGCTAGCTGATTGGTAAATGAACATTGTAGTGGCGCTTCAGTAAATATGAATATTACCAATTCGATCTGGGGTCTTTTTCTTTTATCGAGGAACAGACAATATAATCTCCTCTTAGACATTATTCCTAGATTGTCACTGACTTTGACCTGCATTGTGCAGAAATAAAGTGCATGTTATACTTTTTGATGCATCAAAACTGGTGAAAAACATATCGGGTACATTGAACGAAAAGTTATAAGGTTTATCCAATATGTATATATATATTTGTAAATTTACTTTTAGGTTTTATAATAACATTACATGTGTTAAAACTATGTTATATGGGTTTAACACATGAACACGGACATTAAAATCAATGAAGAAAAAGGGCGAACATTTTTTAATTGTATGTAGGCATAATATCACTCAATTGTAAAACAACAACTTAAATAAATTAAATATTCATTATCGCATTTGAGCACCCGTATTAGAAAATAAATCTTTTTAATTAATACAGTGCTCGGATGGGTAATGGAAAAAAGGCGTGTCCGCTGGTCCCATCATCATTAAAACATTTAAGTAGAAAGCGGAATGTCTCCTATCAAAACGTACAATGCAAATATAAGTGGATTTAGTTAAGATTTTAAGTCCATTTGCTCGTTTTATTCAAGAAAATAAAAATTGATATATGTCTTCTTAAATGAGTACACAATTTCATTATTCGTTTCTTTTTATCACTGCAATAAAGGACTTACATTCATCAACAAGTAGTCTAAAAGCCAACAAAATATGTAACTTTGCTTCTATCATAGTATACAAGACAATTTACAGTTTTGTGTGTTTATCTCATTCTTAAAGTTACAAGCAAGTATCAAAGGACGGTGTTAAACACGCTTAAAAGATATGATATGTTTCATTGGTTCGACTGAGTTTATTAGATATGTTTCGTGTATTGAGAATACTTCTTATACTATTAACAGCATTCATGATTGCATGTTGCGGTGTTAAACTGAATATTTGTGGTTATTCCCGTGTCTTAACCTGTAATATAAAGTCCATATTCCAGTAGCACAGTGGTCGGGCTTTCTTAATTATGGACACATTATTGTATTGTTGAACGTATTGACATTTTTATTGGTTTTAATTAGTTTGCGAACCGCCAGCTTTGTGTTCAATGTTTTTAGCAGATGGACGCTTGTCCATAGGGTGCGTTTACACCATTGTATAACTTTAATGTTTCAAAGATAGTTAAGCGATTGTTTAGTGTGAAAATAGCCTAATGTAATTGCAACCCTATATTCCCATGATATTTATTACTCAGGATGCAAAGAGTTTTCCAACATAATGCTTGTAATAGATTTGTTGTAGAAAATTAACATGAAATATAACGTCTCCAAAACTATCATAAGCTTTGTAAGATAATTGCAATCTGCCTACAAAGCTTATAATAGGAACAATACTCGCATCGGCAGTACGTTTATAAAATGTTATAAAATAGTTTTGTTAGGTATATTGTATTTGCGTGCTTCACAGATTAGAAAATGTGTATCATACAGAAAAGTATAGTTATTAATCCGCAAATCACATTATCTACATGTATCTTTATCTTTTCAATGTGACGTGTTATATATTTTTGCCATACATGACTGTAATATTATAAAATACTTAAGTTGTTGTAAATAAGGTAAGGTTTATATCAATTTACATATTTGTGTTTTGTATGATGTATTATGTTTTGTTTGGGTTTATATCATTTATTATGTTTATTTTATCTGTTGACGTTGATTGTTTTGTTTATAATGTCATGTAAATATCCCACTGCATATTATTGTGATAAAGGTATATTTCATAAAAAAGGTAATTCTGGCTACCAGTCTAGGTTAACGTCGTCATGTGGCGTCAATTCTATCTTAAACAATATGCATTCATGAACGAATTTTCTAAAATTCTCTCCACGTACTCGTGTAAATAACCAGGTGAACATACACATGTATGTCATTGTCCACAACCAAGAATTCTTCCATAGAATTGATCCATTATTTGCTGTTTACACAGAAATCTATTTGCCATAGTACCTTCCCTCGAGTTTGATATTAACGATCATAGATGTCAATAAATTATTTATAGACGAACAATGAACACAAATTATCTAGACATATCAAATAAAAGGTGTGTTCGTAAATGAATATTTGGTGATGTTTGAATAATGACATTTCAACAAGGAGGCTCTGTTCGTATTGTTTTTGACATTTGTACAACCTCTGTTGTGGAAGGAAATTCGTAGTCTTGAGTGATATGTATTGATCCTGTTTTGTATGTATTTTTTTCCATTGTTTATTAAAAACGTATTCTAAAACAAAAATCAATAACAACTCACAACAGCGATTTAAGAAAGATTTAAAAAATGTAGGCTTCCAAACAAACATAATTACAGATATGGGTAGTTATTATGAAACATTCTAACACGACACTTGACTTGTTTTCTATATACAAAGAAGGAAAACTACCGTTGGTTATTCTGCAACAAACCACGGGAGAATACAAATGTTTAAGAATAGTTCTGGAAATTCAAGAATTAGTTAAGTAAAATGCACGGGCGCTAACGTGCGATTCGGAAAAGAAATACATTTCCGCGTACTGCAGTTCACTTCAACCAAAATAATACTAACATGTCATGCTTCGTTAATTTAATGTATTTGTGTTATGGTTATTTCCCTTTTATTTTGAATCAATAAGCAAAATACTTGTTTATGTTTAGAGATAAGCATGACGTCTCTTTGATTGTCCGCGCACTGTTTATGAATGAAGACGACGTCATTTGATTTTCATTGTTGTGGTGACATCATGTTTTCGCGGAAAAGTGGAGGACGTTCGGTTAATATAATTCACATTTATTACCTTTAAATCGCGGATTACTTTTAAATGAAATCGTGTTAGAATCGAAATAATCGACGTTTAAGCGACGGGCTATTGATGCGGTAGCAAACCAACGGATCGTCGTTCCGTTGCTTTTTACCAAACCACTCGGGTACGCCCTAGTTGTTTAATTAATACGCATCGGAACTAAAAAATCGCTGGTTATTACCACAATAACCAACGCTAACAAACGCTTACACGTCGATTATTTCTTAATTAGATTAACAGTTTCATTCATCTAAAATATACGGCGAGCAGCAACTATTGGTACAAACCACTATTCTAAGAAATAATCGTAATAAACTTGAAGTCCTTTAGTGAGTCATGTGACCATAAAAACACTTATGGTTAACTCATATCTGTCATAAAATATAGTAACATGTTTGTTCAAGACTCGAAACTTATAGTTTTGATTAAAATTTGAAACATTTTAATCTGAAAAGGAAATTAACATACATCAACTACTGTTTATAAAACCAGTATGGATTAAAGGGCCAGTTGCGCTGCCATTTAAGATTTGCAATATCAGTAAAATATAATTTCAAATAAACGGTACAACATCGCCATCAAAAATAAGGCAAATTTGTATAAGACAATCAATCATTTTTTAATAAAGCAAGACAACTCTACGGTAATATAACTGGTATATTACTCTAAGCAATAGCTATAACGTGCAATAACTGGTATATTACTCTAAGCAATAGCTATAACGTGCAATGATATGTGTATTTGTGTCAATCATAACTTTGGTTTGATCCATTAGTAAAACGCTATATTATTGGTTGCAGTAATAATTATTGAACAATCGATATACAAAGTTCATCCGCATTCTCTATAGTCGATGCTTCCATTTGGAACTTAGTACTATGATAACCGCACACATCACATTGCTCAAAACGTCATAAACATGTATATGGTATTTAACGGGCTTAGACAAAAAAGCCTATACATTTGTTTTGCTTTTTTTATTATGAAATATTTCGATCGCGTGTGACAAGATGCAAACTAGTACGTCCGAATCATGACTGCGACGCTTGTAGGCCAAAACGAATCACTTCTGGCGACAGTCAAACGACTTAAGCTGGAATTGTTTGAACACGTCAGCAGGTATGCCTCAATGTTCAAGACTGTGGTCCAGGCCTGTGGCTCAGGGAACACTAGACTGGAGTCGCCATCGAAGCCGTCAGTAGAAAAGCTGGCTCGTCAATCAAAAAGAATGGGTGTCCCTCCTTATAGTTGAGCTACCCACAGTAGTCCACAGCAGACCTGACTTGCGCATGATCACCCTGTCGTCGGCTCTTATTTCCTCTAAACGGTCACACCGGTAAAGGGTATGGTGATGATACTTATGATTATTTTACACGTAGCTTCATGTTAGTTTGAAACTAATTGGTCACAAATTGTACACAAAGCATTCATGTAAAAGCCGTTTTGAAATATCATTTCATCCTGCCTCTTTTGCAATCATGACATAATTAAGCAGGGTCGAATAAACTAGTTGATCTCTTATTCTCCGGCAACCGTAAGTACGTATTCCTACGCGCCGCGTAACATGTTCTAATATTTGACCTTTTACAAAATGTACATGCGAAGTTTCTGAGAAATGTTTTGTAATAAAACGTGATAGTAAAAGGTATAAATGTGTATTAAATTCAAGCAGATATATGGAAATGAAGTAATCAAGTTTGCCTTTAAATTTATTTACTCACAACCTTTAATATACGGCGTTTCTTATGGAATGAGTGATGTATTGGACGTCATCATTGATGACGTTCATTCGAACGAATGATAAAGGGGGCTAAGTTTCGTTAAGTTGAGGCATATAGTCGCGATTTGTGCTTCTTGAAAACTGGCCCAGCACGGTTGCTGAAATTTGAAATGTATATGGACAAGAATGCGATCTACCTGTTGGCGTAGGCGTTATACCTGGCAAAAATCAAGTTTTCGAGTATTTTGTGTTTAATTTTTTTTGTGGGAACGGGCACGCGCACAAATAAACATTGTGACGTCACTTCACGAACAACGCTAGAGATCCGCCATCTTGTAACGCAACAAAGAAACTCAGTGTCATTAATTCAATAAACACAGAAAAATATTATTGTGTTTAATAATCATTAATACAAATGTCTATATTTTGTGCAGCGGATGTTTATTCAGACGGATACGACAGAATTATGTAGCTAAGTATCATTGTGTACTTCACAGTAGATTTTACTACGCAAGAAATTTAAGTATCTCACTGACAAAATGAGCTTGACACATAAACAACAACCGGATCGGATTTACATCCACATAATATTGTGCGAATCCGATGCAATTCAAATTACTAATGTTTGATAACGTTTGATGAATTCGTAATATCAATATGCATTAACTTTCAAGGGGAATAATTGAAATGTGCGATTCAATGACAGTGTTATATTGGGATAATTAGTCGTTTAGCCGTAACAGATAAGTATTTAGTTTGTTATGTTTCATTTTCAACTAGTTTAACTGCTTTTTCCCTAAAGTAAAACAGTTCGGTCGTCATTATATCTTGAATTTTAAATATTGAAATACATGTCGGATATTTCATATTTTCGGACGTTGCTACGTAAGCTAGTTGTCAACATAATTATTAAGATACATATTTACCTTTTACCATACAGTTGTGCAGCTGTTGTCTACTTAATGATGCGCTGTTAAATGTCTTTAATGTCTTTCTGCCCCTGATGATAATAAGTCTTTAAATCAACAAACCCCAGCAATGTCAATGGTCTGTTAACATTAGAAAAATATAAGCTAAAGAAACTTCAGCGTACAATTTATATCGTATTGACATACCTGTACTGTGAAGCCAACTCTGTATCGAAAGTCAACCAGAGTCGTAACATATTTATGTCACGCTATAAATCAAAGAATACTCATTTTCTTGGATACATTTCTACATATATTGGTGAATGAATATAAATTACTGCTTCGAGGAATGTTTTAAGGTTTAAATGTTTCAAATGCATCTTACAATAAATGAAAATAACTCTCATCAGTCTGAAATTCACAATTTTGAAGCCATTGTCGCTTTGTTCAAGACTTGTTTTTATTTGGATACTGTCGGATCATCCTTGACATCTTTTGCTGATATTGTAAACATTACTTTCGTTTTCTGAAATCTATTATTTGTGATTAACAACATACGTCTGGTGGATTATAAAACTGATTTCAGTGTGAATCGGGTAGTTTTAAATATTTACTTTGAGTTTGTATTTACACTACAATTTGTTAACAAAACAAGCCAGAATATTCTAAAATACCGGGAAATGTCATTCTGAATTTGAAAACACTTGAGCACATGGTATACAAATATACAAATACAAATTTTATTTTAAGTCGGTTTGTACATAAACAAGTATAACATTAGCGATGTATCGCTATTGACCGACATATGGTATGTTACTAAAAGTAGAAATACCGTGACATCTCGGGAGATTCGCATTTCAAGAAAGTCTGTCACATCGCTGTTTTTCTCGATATGTAAGAGCAGAATAGATAAATTTTAAATGTTTAAGATAGTATTTTGTGAAAGAATGTATCGGTTAAATGTGAAAAATGTCAATCTTTCCAATCAAGTGATTGATTTGGGCCAATAACTGCATTTAAAACCTGTTTTGGACCGGTCTTTGTCAACTGTCAACTTTTCGGGATCTTCTGGTTGACTTTCCTTATGGGGTTGGTCCATAACTATAAGTCGCGCCAGTCAAAAATCATAAAAAGCGACATTAAAAGTTATGGTAGCCAGAATTAGAAAAATATGTACAACTGATCAATATCAATCATGACAGACTGATGTCTCATGTTAGTGCAGTGATTTTTCCACCAGATTCTCACAAAGGTGATTCGGGTTGATTTCTCCACAATTGAATATATGTCATAATTTAATTGTTTGCACAAATTTGGACACTCTTTGTGTCTGGGATCTGTTGGGTTAAATGACCTTTACAACAAAACATACATCTCTCAATCTGCAATACATTACAGTTAAAGTTTAAGACATGTAAAATACCAGTGTTCAGATCTGAAAATATCCCAAAAAACTCGTATGGTATGAAATACATATATCTTGTGACGTATTTTCATTTAAAATCTTGAATTTAATGACGACTTGAATGTAATAACGACAAGTCGGACATGCAGTTGTTAAATATTTTAATACGTATATCGTGTGACATAATTTCATTTAAACTCTAGATTTTAACGACATTATTCTGATGCGTTATTTTATTTAGCAGTAAAAAAATAATTAAGACTATCAAAAGAATACAAAAAGTGTACTTGTAAATAAAAACTCCTTCATTCGTATAAAGATTGTACGTTACAGCAGAGCTCCAGATAACTTTTCTGAGTAATTGGGTTAATACCCACTACTTTTGAGTTCAATTGGGTATTTTCATATTCAATTGGGTACAAAAAAGTCGGTACCCACTACTTTAATTGACAATTGGGTACTTTTGTTTTAAAATTGGGTATGTTCATTGTCTTAAATTCTCACCTGCTTACCTGAATAAGCTGGTTGAAGTGTCAATCTTAATAGATTAGTTTCAGAGATTTTGTGTAATTATGTAGATGTATCCATAATATACAGTCTTGATTTAAAAAAAAAGTTCAACGATTTTTTCCACCAGTTTTCTTACAATGTAAGCACTGACAGCGATTGCCTCCGACACAATATCGTCAAGAATTAGTTTCACTATATTTTCCGCTTCTGATTTTGTGTTGCCTGCGGTTAAATATCTTAAAATTCAGTTTGTTAGTGCTTGGGATACGATGTTTCCATTTTTAAGGCCTCATGGTTTCGACATTTTCACAACAATAACACGTATACTGAAAGCGCTTGGACAAAGCGGAAAGAATCCGGGTATTTCGGACCAGGGTATTTCCGGGACAGATTTACTTGTTATGCAAAGGAAAAATATGATATGCGTAATCGGCAATTTCAATTGGGTTTTGGAACGCATGGTTTTATTTTTCGATGCGTAATCGGCAATTTTACATTGGGTATTTACACAAATGCGCACCTTATCTGTAGCTCTGTTACAGTAATCTGTGAAACAACGTCATTAATAAAGCAAAAAAATATGTTTGACCACAACGGTGGCTAATAATGTTTACGAAAAATACAAACAATATAGATTTATCTATTACATAACATGTTAGAATTTTATCATGCATTTATAATCACTCATAAAGAGATTTCAATATACAGTTACATGCATAGACAGTTTTTTTAAGCCAGTGCCTTTTGAATTCAGAAAATAAGCAAGATAAACCATAAAATTGGGAAAAATACCCCAGTAGATAGTAAACCATAAAATTGAGAAAAATGAGGCATTATTAATATGATTATAAATAACAGAATTACAATAATATTGTTTTTAAGTGCATGATTTAGTGCATTTTCAAATTTATATTATAAAATTCTGCTTGAATTTCTTTTTACCTTTCATATGTAAAAAAAGAAATATCATCTGCTAGTGCAAAATATGACTGGTAAAGCTGGTTTATGGTCATTTCGTAGCAAAAGAGAAGAAAATAAGTGCATTAAATAAATGAATTAATATTTTTGTATCTGGAATAGTTGTATTTTAAATCGATCATGGCCGAATAAGGGCTAAATTGCTTTCCGACTTGAAATGAAAAGGCATATTGGTTGATCGTGTAGCTTTTATGTGCAAAATTTGAGGGCCAATTAATAAAGCTTGTTGATGCCATAACAGGTAATAATAATTTATTATCAGTACATGTACACAAGCAAATAAGTATATTTAACCCTTTCAGTGCGGGAACAGAATTTTAAAGGCCTTTGAAAACAGTTTGGATCCAGATGAAACGCCACAGAACGTGGCGTCTCATCAGGATCCAAACTGTTTGCTATTCTGATAGTATTCTTTGAAAAAAAATCAAAGAAAATGCTAATTTTAGAAATTCAGCAGACGACATTTTAGCAGACGACAAATTTCCCAGCATGCAAAGGGTTTAGATGCTTAAGGTGTGGAAGACTCATAATCAGGTCTGGTGTCCCTCAAACCCTAAGCGTCTTGTTATTCCTTATGCAGTTTGTATAGATAGGGCCGCATCCTGACACGTAAAACTTGTGCTTTGTTGGCAGCGTTAGTTGGCTGTTAACAGGTTCATTGTGGTTATCTCCACCATCAGTCTGTCCGTCTGTCCTAGCCACTATCTCTTACACCATAAGCACTAGAACCTTGAAACTTAAACACATGGTAGCTATGAGCATTATGTGCGACCCTGCACTATTTGGAATTTTGATCTGACCCCTGGGTCAAAAGTTATAGGGGTTGGGGTGGGGATGGGTCAGAGATTTTCACTCATTTTTAGCTCGACTATTATATATGAAATATATATAATAAAGCTATCCTGGTCACGTCGGCGTTACCGTTAGCGTGCACATGTTAAAGTTTGTGTACTACCCCCAGGGTTTTTTATCTGATTTTGGGGAATGGGCCTGGCCTTTTTTGAGGGGAAAAAAATCGTGCGAAATGCCGGATTTTGGGGGGAAAAATCACGCGAAACGCTGGATTTTGGGGAAATAAGGAAAGTCTTAAATAATCTATTCAACATATTTTGCTGTTTTTAAAACAAATTAAAGGCAACTGTCAACAGATAATCTAATTATGCAATATGCTATATTTTCTACACTGGATCAGGTTAACTTATGTATTTAAAGTTTAAATTTTTTTTTTTTTTTTTTTTTTTTAGGGGAAAAAAATTAAGTCTGAGGGAAAATTTACCTGCTGAAGTGAAAAAAAATCCGCGGGGAAAGGGCCGATTTTCGGCAGGTCCCAAAGAAGGAAAAAAAGCCCTGACCCCAAATATTTTCTTTGTCCTTTAACAAATTACTTTTATATTTTTATGCCCCCCCCCCCCCCCTTCAAAGAAGAGGGGGTATATTGCTTTGCACATGTCGGTCGGTCGGTCTGTCGGTCGGTCCGTCCACCAGGTAGTTTCCGGATGATAACTCAGGAACGCTTAGGCCTAGGATCATGAAACTTCATAGGTACATTGATCATGACTCGCAGATGACCCCTATTGATTTTGGGGTCACTAGGTCAAAGGTCAAGGTCACTGTGACCCGAAATAGTAAAATGGTTTCCGGATAATAATTCAAGAACGGTTATGCCTAGGATCATGAAACTTGATAGGTAGATTGATCATGACTCGCAGATGACCCCTATAGATTTTTAGGTCACTAGGTCAAAGGTTAAGGTCACAGTAACCCGAAATAGTAAAATGGTTTCCGGATGATAACTCAATAACGCTTATGCCTAGGATCATGAAACTTGATAGGTACATTGATCATGACTCGCAGATGACTCCTATTGATTTTGAGGTCACTAGTTCATACATGTACTTCTTTACCAACATGACCCTTATCTATATACTAGAGCAGACAACTGTATCAAGCATTTTAACAGAATTATTGCCCCTTTTATACTTAGAATATGCATATTATTGATAAATCTATGTTAAAGTTTGCATACCACCTCAAATATTTTCTATGTCCTTTGACATATTGCTTTCATATTTTGCATACTTCATTACCAACATGATCCCAATCTATAAACAAGAGCAGACAACTGTATCAAGCATTTTGACATAATTATTGCCCTTTTATACTTAGAATATGCATATATAATTGATAAATCTATGTTAAAGTTTGCATACCACCTCAAATATTTTCTATGTCCTTTGACATATTGCTTTCATATTTTGCATACTTCTTTACCAACATGATCCCAATCTATTAACAAGAACAGACAACTGTATCAAGCATTTTTACAGAATTATTGCCCCTTTTATACTTAGATAATTGAACATTTTGCTTAAATTGCCATAACTTCTTTCTTTATGATCACATGTGATTCATACTTTGACAAAACAACACTTACCTGACATACCACAATGCACTGCACCCAAACTATCCCCCATGCCCCACCCCAGAATCCCCCCCCCCCCCCCAATTTTTTTTTATAATTATTTTTGAAAGTTCATCTTTTAAATTACCACCAACCCACATAAACCCACCCTCTCCTTGATGGCTTACATTAACCTGTCAAGCACTCGAAATCTCTTATGACAATACGGTCAATCTCAACCATGCATGGCCGACATTACCAACCCTGGGGCTCCCCCTGGGTTAAACATGCGGCGTGGGAATACGCGTCGGCCTCTGCCGCACCATCTTTCACCAACTGACTTCAAATTAATACTAAAGATTTCTTATGACAACACAGTCTATCTCGACCATCCATGTTCACATTACCCACCCCAGGGCCCCGCCCGCTTTGGTGGTAAAGATCCCAAGCTATTTCAGCATAATTAAAATCCAAGCCATTTTTGTGGTCAAGACCCAAGCTTTCTCACCATAATTAAAATCCAAGCCAGTTTGGTGGCAGAGACCCAGAGCTATTTCAGCAAAATTAAAATCCAAGTCAGTTTAGTGGTCAAGATCCTGAACTATTTCGGTATAATTAAAATCTAAGCCAGTTTGGTGGTCAAGACCCCGAGCTTTTTTAGCATAATTTATATTCAAGCCATTTTTGTGGTAATTTTTTGTGGTAAAGACCCCGAGCTTTCTTACCATAATTAAAATCCAAGCCAGTTTGGTGGCGGAGACCCTGAGCTATTTCAGAATAATAAAAATCCAAGTCAGTTTAGTGTTCAAAATCCTGAACTATTTCGGTATAATTAAAATCCAGGCCAGTTTGGTGGTCAAGACCCCAAGCTTTTTCAGCATAATTAAAATCCTAGCCAGTTTCGTGGGGAAGACCCTGAGCTATTTCAGCATATTTAAAATCCAAGTCAGTTTAGTGGTCAAGATCCTGAACTATTTCGGTATAATTAAAATCAAGGCCAGTTTGGTGGTCAAGAACCCGAGCTTTTTCAGCATAATTAAAATGCTAGCCAGTTTCATGGCCGAGACCTAGAGCTATTTCCGCATATTAAAAATCCGAGCCAGTTTTGTGGTGAAGATCCTGAACTATTTCGGCATAATTAAAACCCAAGCCAGTTTGGTGGTCAAGATCCTGAGCTATTTCAGCATAATTAAAATGCAAGCCAGTTTGGTGGTCAAGAACCCGAACAATGAGCATAATTCAAATCCAAGCCAGTTTGGTGATAAAGATCCCGAGCTATTTCAGCATAATTGAAATCCAAGCCAGTTTGGTGGTCAAGATCCTAAGCTATTTCGGCATAATTTAATTCTAAGCCAGTTTGGTGGTCATGACCCCGAGTTATTTCAGCATAATTAAAATCCAAGCCGTTTTGGTGGTCAAGACCCCAAGCTATTTCAGCATATATTGTTTTTGGCATAATTTTTTCTTACCCAATTGTTTTCGTACACACAATTTTTTTCGTACCCATTTTTTTCTGTTTTTTGACAGAATAATGCCCCCTTTTATAGTTAGAAAATTGAAAATTTGGTTAAGTTTTTTGTTCAGGTCTATTCTTATCCTATTTGTGTTAAGGTCTACTCTTATCCTAAAGTATCAAAGCTATATCGTCTTCTTAATGTTATAAGTCATGTAACTGACATTTTTATAAATTTTATTTCTTTCCCATTTTTATGTTTTTTATTAAGGTGACAATAATGTTTTTACCAAATTTTCAAAATTTACATTACGGACACGTGTCATTTGCTGAATGTAAAAAGTAGCATAACTGACATTTAGTTAAATTTTCAGGAGAAGGAAAAAACTGCTTTATTGAAATAAAATAGGGATACTTACAGAGTAAAACAAACACATGGGATATTTTCAGATTTGAATACTGGTATTTTACGCATCTTTAGGCAGTTCTGTGTACCAAGGATAAATACAATACTTAAACATTCATGTACAATGCACAATACTAAAAACCTCAATTGTAACTGTAATGTATTTCAGATTCAGAGATGTCTGTTTTGTTTCTAAGGTCATGTGAAAAATTAAGTTTATATGTTTATAGGTTTAAAATTGCAAATTGTCCTCTTACTTGCCCTTGTATTTCAAGATAGAATACTTTCCTTCCCAGAGGAAAGAGATCTGGGTTTGAATCCCAGTGGGGGCTTCAGAGGATGATTCATTTTAAGAAAAATGAATATATTTGCTTTACTTTGTCTCTAACCTAACCAAATAACTCTGACAATGCCTTTAAAAGTATGCAGTTTTTGATAATTCGATTATGCAAAAAACATGCATAATTTTAGGGTAGACTAAGACAGCAAACTAAGAATGGGCATGCATTTTAGTTTTTTAAGTCAATACAACAATAAATGCATATAGGAACACATATTTAAATTAAAAATGCAACAATTAGAGGACATAATCAATTAAATAGTAAATGACTACTTAAAATATTTTTTAGCACTGTTTGTTTTTCAGAGATTTGTGAATATGCCGTTTTATGTTCTTCTCATTGAACTAATGCAATATGTGCTTTGGAACTGGAATCATATAGTGTTGGAAAGCTGGTGTTTCACGTCCAGAGGGTCCTTGCTTCCGGAAGCTGAAAATTGTATATGATCTCCCCACTCATTCCATCCCGCGAAACCCTTAAGGTGTCGCAAGTCTAGTAATATAAATATAAATGTTACACTCCATAACACACACTTATTTTCGATCGTCTGCAATTGATTTTACTTTTCATTGAAATATCATTAAATCGAACAAACTATTTATTTGAATGAAAATCCTTTTCCTTATCTGCAGGCGCAACTTTTAATATTCACAACTTCTCAGTTTTGAAATTCATAGTTAAGTGTGACATTTAACTGTCATCCTGTTTCATAGACACTCGTTTTGTTCAACGACCTTGAACTTGAACAAAAAATGAGTTTTTATTTTGAACTTGCATTATTTTTCATTTCTAACATTAAACATATCATATTCACCATTCATTTTTTATTTCTTGTTTTATTTTCAATAGGAAAGTATTAAAAGAGACAGTTTAATGTCGAACTATTTTTTATGTGACACAGCCGGTAGTTATTCGGTCGTCAGGAATGTTATGAACATGTTTCAGGACCGACATGTATAATAATTTTGTTATGTCGTCCGCCAGACTGTCATTTCGTCAGTCCGTCCGTCGGTCTGTCACAAACAAATCAAGGTAATATCTCAAAAACTATATAATACATCAACTATAAACTACATGGTGGTATCTATATATATATATATATATATATATATATATATATATATATATATATATATATATATATATATATATATATATATATATATATATATATATATATATCAATGCGGAGAAGTGCCATGCATTTTAGCCATAACCAGTCACGTTCTTAAATATAAATTATTGCCTTTTGTTTTTTTTTAAGATTTAACTTTTCATGGCTTTATCTCAGATATAATACAATACTTCAACATGCAACCACATAACCTGTTGTTATATCAATGATGACAAGTGACATGTACAAGAATCATGGCCCTACGCTTTCTTCAATTAGTTATGAGTTTGTGTTGTTCTGTATAGCTATGGGGCTACAACTCAGATACGCTACAATATTTCAATATGAAATTGCATTGGTGTATAGATATGAATGAGGAGAATTACAATGCATAAACATAATTAATCTACATTTAAATTGTTTACGATTTTACCATATATATAGGGATTTGCACCCATTCATAAACACACTTTATTTTGCATGGTGTATCAATTCAACGAATGTTCTTGATAAGGTAATGCATTCGAATGAATAGTTCACAATGCGTTTGCATTCTGTTCATGATCTTTCCAAACCAAAGAAGTCAATTTAATGCCTTATTAAAACACGTTTGTACAGAAAAGGTTAAGCAATATTATAAAAGATATCGGTTGAAAATTAAATAAGTAAGTTTGTATATTTTTTTTAATTAATCCTTCACAAAATGTGTGATCAATCTGAAGAAGTCGCTTGATTATTTCAAGTGAGTCAAACAGAATTTGATTTACATCACCTCCAAAAATAGATTGTGTTACAATACACACATGTTTGGTACACTTGAACGTAAACAGTACGGTTTGTCCCATAATTAAATATATTGACTAGTTTAAAGTAATGCGTGGAGACAGAGCAATATTTTATAACTGATGCGGATTGATGACAGCTGATGTTATGACTTTCTTGCTTGAAAACGTCAATATTTACAAATCAACTGTAAATATAAAATACATTTACTTCAACAATACAAAGTTGAAAACATAGAAAAGTTATAAACCGCGAATTTTGAATTTTGTGTTTTTGTGTATTTTCAGTTTTGACATTGGAATAAGGACTCATATTATTTGCTTTACATTTAGTCTCATCTAAGCTGTATTTGCAAGCATTGTGAAAATTTAATTCGATTCTACTTTTGTTACAAAATATGCAATGTATAATGACTGAGGGCAATTACTGTCTCAATCTGGGCTTTTACTTTCATGCTATGTACAAAACAATTAAAATTGGGAAGTTGTTTCTTGTAATTTTTGTACAAGATAAAAAGTTCCATAAATATGAGAATACAATTCACAATATTTTTACCGTCTCTGGATTATATTGAGTTAAATCCAAAACTTAAATTTAAGATGGATAATTTAACGTTTAACTATTGTTGGCCAAGAAAGGATTTAAACTGATTCCAGATGTATTTGCACTCCCCAAAAGATGGTCTATAGTTTCGATATTTTCGTCGCAGAAATCACATTCATTAGAGTTAGATAATGTGCATAAACATATATTGGTCGCGATAACTCGATATAAGTATTTGAACTGAAAGTGTGATGTCGATTGTTGTTTTGTAAGGCATAATAAATATTTCTTTCCAGTTTAATTTAAGCTCTTTGAATATATTTTGCCATTTAATTTGGAATTTGGGTAGTTTATTAATGATGTTGTTTATTTAAAGGTTAAAGGTTAATACTTGTCTTTGATTATTTTAATTAAACATCTTGTTTTGTGTCTTTGTATGCGAACTGCATTTCGGTTTGTTTTCAACAGTACAATTTTTGCTTAATACATGTAATTAACACGTCTTGACAGCTCAAACGGATTTTTTTTTCAATTTGTGAAAGATAATGATATAATTATTCATATTTTGTATCTATACGATCAACTTGGTTTGATATGTAAGAAAATGACCTTTTAAGTATTATCAGACGTTGGTATAAGTGTCATACCGTATTTATTTAAAAATCAACACAATTTAAAAGACGCATTGACCTATACATGAAGAAGAAGATGTGTTCGTTAAATAAAAAGAAATATTCGCGTAATTTGTCAAGCCGTGGTAAGACTACATTTATCGATGTGTAGCCTCTAGCTTTTTTGCAAATATGCAAATATGCGATCATAAAACAACCGTAATATAAGCGCTTTAAGGGGATAACATTTAACATGTATCAGTTTCATTCGAGAACCACAAAGCAAAGCTCCTTCTGTTTGCATTATCAGGCAGTTTGTTAACATTTGATCTTGTCCTTAAATATTATAGCATACACCCAATATGCTTAATTGACTTTAATGTCCATCGAACTACAGACATCTTTCAATTATTCAGGTCGGAGGTACTAAATTGATGACAGTGCCGAATCTCCCAGAGAAATCACACTGCATGAACATTTAGGACAGCGATATATACTTAATGACGGGAACGACGCCAATTGTTCAAATTAAAAATTATATCAGCTTAACGATTTCCAGGCTCAAGTGGGATGTTGGGTCTAGATAATTCCGTCATATGTACTGCTATTTGACTAATGTGTTGTTTTATCACCCGTGCATTCAGATCTTTAACATTATACGTTAAGTGACAGAACTAAGCCGCATAAATGGGTAATCTTCGTAAAATAATCAAATAAATATGTTGCAGAGATTTTTGTATGTAGGTTTTTTTAATTGAAAAAGGATAATTGTACGGGAAAATAATCAGAGTGCAGGATAACGTCACTTGGTAGGGTTCACAATTAAACTTTTATTGTTGTAAACACATCGGAAAACGGTTCTGTTTTCACATAACTTTTTGAAATAATTGTTCTTAAGAATTTCAACTTGTGTATCAAGGACAGTTTTTTATGCTGCTTATAGCAATGTGAGAAACGTCAGAACTACTTTATTTAATACGTCTGTGTTTTTGGCCAAAACTTCGATGTGTTCAGCATTCATTTATACGATTATGTTTACGTCGTTTTCCCAAACTGTCAAAATGGTTGCACCAATTTCAGACGTATTCAATGATTTATTCTTAAATCTTATGATATAGCTACAAACTGCAAGAAAAACTGTCTGTTATGCACTAAAGTTTATGCAAATGTATTTCAATAACTTGAGATATTTGCAAAAATAAAGTTCCTATCGGTGTGTTTAGATTTGGTTTAGCCCGTGTGTAAACCATTTTGAATCCTGTTGATCCTTCACCCTGAAATGGAATGAAATACGAAGCTATTATTATTTGTGTCATACTTATTTCACACTGGTTCCTCCATTTTCATTTAAAAATGTATAAGCCTGTATACATTTACATAAAATGTCCATGTCAGAAAACTCCAACATATGACTTAAATAATCACTTTAAAAATGCATATCTATTCAATGCATTCGGTTTCATGTTCGGTAGGCTTGTAAGCAGAAATGAAAATTAATAAATATTACTAATGTTTTCCTTAGATTTGCTGTTAAATAAACCAAAATTACATATGAAGATGTTGCTATTTTTGATCTTTTATTTAATTTTCTTTCATTGCACTATGTTTCCAAATCAAAGTTGTATTAAAATGTATGGGCAAAACGAATATACATACATTTATCAAATTTATATGTTATAAAAATATACAAAATATTCAGTTTTCAATGTTTTCAATGACAGCTCCAAAGGGAATAAATATCCTTGTGATATGAATCTTTAAGTTTCTCCTCGAAGTATTTTATACATGAAGACGTAATAGCTTTAACTCTAAAATATATTTGTATTCGTCATAATAACTCATTTGTTTCTCAATATCCTTTTTTTTCTATCCATACTCTATGAATTCCGAGAGGGATTAAATACAAGTAAAGCCTTTAAAGCATTTATAAATGACGGCATTTGTCTTCTAAATATAATATATCGATTCAATATATCATTCCTTGCTGTTAAGATTAGTTTTAGTGCAACAAAGTGTATTAACCTTAAAAAAGCTGCTACTGGAAAATTTTCTGAGTCATTTACTTATAACTATATTATTTGCAACCATCTAGTTTTGCACTCAATAAACCTTTTTTGAAACCTGTTTGTTTGCAATGATCTATTGATTTTCTTAATTTTAGTAACTCTAAATCGAAAGAAAAACCGGAAATCATGCATGACGTACACACCGCCGGGGCTTGAACATATTCTGGCTGATCCGTATGGTCAGTAAAAAAAACTAATATATGAGGTCTTAACCTCTGGAAAGGCTAAGCAACTTGTACGACCATCGGTAAACCTTGCCTCGCCGTAAACGTAGGTGACAAAAATGAGTATGTTTATGGACAGAATTTGTATCCACCTTAATATCAGAAATCACAAAGTTATCCATGTGATCTACTATACATATGTGTGCTAAAATCGGCCACACTAACTTGTGCGTGCGTGATAGGTAGCGATAATGATAAGACATGTATTTCTCTGTGCTGTAATTTGATTTATATTGTGTATATTTGCTTCAATAAGGTCATTATTAGATATGAAGATCTTAAAATATTTGAATACAATATAATGAATTTCAGAGCGTATTTATTTGAAAATCAACTTAATGACTCAAGACTAATTGCACTATACTTCAATGAGTAGTGGTAAACTTAAAACAGATCACAATATAAAGAAGTGAAACTCCAGCTGCTGGAGAGCCATTGAAAGACTACTCTTCCAATTGTGTAGCCCGCCAGTTGTTCAATATAAAACATTTGATCACCAACAAACGACTTAAACATAAACACCGTAATGAAAACATGTATCCGTTTCCTCAGCGAACCATTAAGCTAACTAAATCATATTTGTATTAACCATGAATTTGCAGACATGAGGCTGAATATAAATTTTCTGTTTTGCTTTAAGCCATTCACAAAACATGCCTAAATTGAGTTTAATGCTCATCGAATTACGGAAACGTTTCACTTATTCATTTCTGAGATATTCAAGCAATGACACTGTCAAATCTCGTAACGTCAATCCTAATGTATGGGTTTGAGGTCAGAACTATGTCTCTTAATGACGGGATTGATACAAATTTTCCTCTCAAAAAATTGCTCCATCAGCTGAATGATTGTTCCAGTAAAGTCCAACGTTTCTTCAAAATTTGATCAAATCGCGTTTGACTGATGTTTCCTTTTTGTACGCTATGTACGATCAAAACACATGTTCATTGAAAGAACTATTAAGGCAGCAAATATGGATGAACTTCACCAAATAATTATATAAGTAAATAGATATGTATAAATACTAATTTGCATTACATATTTGAATATACTATACTTTACGATTACATATGTGTTACGAAATATTATTATTATAGTCTGAATATTTACACCTAATCAATCCAGTTGTCTACTTTGAAAGAAAACATGTCGTATAAACTGTATGCAATACAACAATATCTAAGCTAAGTAGCATTTCAGTATACTTGACTAAATCAACATTTGCTGAAATCGTTTTGCATGAAGAGCTTACTGACCCATATGAAGCAAAACACGGATTTAAAGTAATTTCTTGTTGGTGACTCTTTTACCACTTGTTTGTTTGTGTTGGTGATCCATCTGGTATATGAACTGCATATTGTGTACCAGTTCAATCACTTATGTGAACTACTTATACATAATTGTTTCATATAAATAATTATTATGCAAAACATGTTAACGTTAACAGCGACACACAGTATTGTTGTAGTTATCAAATGAATAAACACGAATCGGGTAGGAGCACATGTTAAACATTTCCGTTCCAAGGCGTGATCAGTTTTATAATTCGTTGTTGCTGTGTTTGTTATGTGCTATGGTTATGTGCCTAAACGTATGGCAATCGGTAACATGACTTACAAAAAAAATAGATTTACATTGATTGAACTTGAATAAGTCTTATAAAATGTGTTGGTCAACAAACCTTTACAAGTTCGTTTATTTACTTGTAAACATATATATATATATATATATATATATATATATATATATATATATATATATATATATATATATATATATATATATATATATATATATATATATATATATATATATATATATATATATATATATATATATATATATATAACAGAACAGAATATTTTATTTTAGCTTAAGCATACAGCTCATCGCCATAAACATACATATGCAATAACAGCATTCGTGACAATTATATACAAAACATACATCCTTTTGAGGAAAGATTAATTAATTTAAAAAAGTAATGACATACAACATGTTTTAGTGAGAATGTCACATGGATGGGGTTAATACAAACTGATCATATAATGTTAACAAGAAATTTAATAATTGTTACAATTATAACATTATTCTAAGCTTATTGTCTTTGTGGAACATATATCATTTATACTACACATATAGCACATCTTCTCGTAACTTAAAGCATTTTAAACAAAAAATGGCAAGTTTTCTTAACACTATTTTGTTTGAACAATTAAGTAGTTCGATAAACTTGAACATACTAGGTCGTGATCTGTAATACTTTGGAATTAATGTTTTCCTAATATCGGCATAATAAGGACATTTAATAACAAAGTGATATTCATCCTCAATATCATTGAGGTTGCATAAAACACATTTGCGTTGATCTCTGACAATGTTCTGGTGTCTACCCGTTTCAATTAATAACTTGTGAGACGACAAACGTAATTTAGCAATAATTTTCCTATGTTTTTTATTTTCAACAATATCAAGATACGCTGATCTTTCGAATATTGGTTTTAATTCTTTATATAAAATCATTGAACTAGATGATGCGACATTTGTATTCCAGTTAGTGATATACTGGTCTCGTAATCTGGTTTTAAGTAGCGGTATTTATTGATTAGCGTTCACAGATTCGGGGAATAGCCATACATCGTTAAAACCGGTTTGGTTAAGAATGTCCCGTACTTTCGATGACCAATTGTTTGTGTTATTTTTGCGTTCAATTTCTAATCTTTGTGATAATAAAATGTGTTTAAGAATACAATTACCCTCTTTTACAGTATATAATTTCAAAAAGTATTTCATGATCCTGACATATCTGTCTAAATACAAGGGGAATCGACCAACTTCGGCATATAGCGATAATGAGTTTGTTGACATCTTAACATTCAATATTCTTTTACAAAATTTACGATGGACGCGCTCAATGTTTTCCGCTTTCATAAATCCCCATACCTCACAGTTATAATTTAAAATTGATGATACATATGCGTTAAATAAATTTAACATGATATGTATAGGTACGTTCATGTCTTTTGTGAGAGTGAACAAAGAATGCATCGCTTTTAAAGCTTTGCCATACAATGTATTTGTTGCGGACGCAAAAGATCCACCGCTTGACATGACAATTCCAAGGTAATTAAAATTGTTAACAATTTCTATTTCATGACCTTTATATGTCCATTTTAATGTTTTACTAATTGTGCCACCTTTTCGGAATACCATGACCTTTGTTTTTTTCAATGTTTACCGTTAAATTCCACTGATCGCAGTATGTTTCTAAATTGTTTAATGATTCTTGAAGACCCTCCGGTGTTTCAGAAAATAAAGCCGCGTCGTCAGCGAATAATAATAGATATATCGATATTTCATCTAGTGTAATTCCGGCGTTTATTCCATTTTGCAAACCGAATTCGATGTCGTTAATAAAGAGAGAAAACAATATGGGCGAGGTTATCTCCCCCTGAAATAAGCCGACGTTACTATTAAATACGTCTGATAATTTACCCATGTGTTTAACCTGTAATTTCACTTCATCGTACATGGATCGAATAAGTGTTTATAGTTTACCGTTGATGCCCACATTAATCATCTTACTCCATTATTGGCCGCGATTGATGACGTCATATGCTTTCCGGTAGTCAATATAACAACAGTATAGTTTACCTTTATTCTGAAACTGTTTTTCTATAAGTGCATTAAGAATAAATATTGCATCGACCGTGCTACAGTTTGGTTTAAAGCCGAATTGTGCTCCGTTAGAATGTCATTCGTTTCTGCCCATTGCTTAAGCCGTTCATTTAATATGCTTGTAAACAATTTCGCAAAACATCTTATTAAAGTAATTCCCCGATAGTGATTTGGATCTGATATGTCTCCACGTTTATGAATTGGTATTATAATACCAGTCGACCAGCTGCGCGGAAAACGCTTTTTATCAAGTATGTAGTTAAACAATATTTCCAACGGCCTGACGATAACATCCATTGTTTCAGTAAAATGTTCATATATAATATTGTCATGCGCATGAGCTTTATTGTTTTTCAACCGTTTGGTTGCCCTTTTAATTTCTTCTGTCGATATAGGATTATCGAGTTCGGGGTACGAGGGTTCTGTGTTTAACCTATTGTCAAATTCATGTAAAAAAGTATCGGAATCAAACGAATTTATATTTAGGTCATCTTCGTCCGCTTATTTGCTGAAATAATCGTGGAATTCGATTAACGGTATCGTATTTGAGTTTTGTGATGTAGTTTTACGTTTTAATAATTTCCAAAACTCACGGGGTGATTTCCTTCTCATAGTGTTCATATGCTTGCTTTGAGCAGTGTTGTACTTTAATTTAGTTTTTCTACAAGTATACTTATAATCCGTTTTCGATGCAATCATTTGTTCTCGTGTACGCTCGTTTTTGTTAAGATTATACTCGTATATAGCTCTGGTACATTGAGATTGTTTGGTTTTACATTCTTCGTTAAACCACCTTTGTTTATTTTTATCATTATCTATTAACCCTTTACTTTCAAGATTTATAATGCGCTTAAAATACTTTTCTCCTTTAGAATTTAAGTAATTCGAAAATTCTCCCACTAGGATATCCGGATCAGAGTTTGAATCAATTTGTGATAGTAACATGTGTTCCAGATTAGGTACACCGCACGAAACATCACGAAGAAAGTCACATTTGTTCTCGGGTTTCCATTTAAAATAAACAATCGGATTAACATTACTAGTTGAAACAGCGTTATTCGTGCGGACAGCAAATGTTAGCGGCGCATGGTTCGAAAATTCCGTGAAATCGTTAACGGTAAAATCTAAAATGTCCGTAAAATTGGTGTGCGCAGTTAATAAATAATCTACTAAGCTTTCACCATTATGTGTATAGCACGTTATTTTACCTATATTTTGATCGTTATGTAAACGTCCGTTCACGATACGAATATTATATATGGTTTCATGTTTGTAAATAAGTGTCTATGTATGTAACATTGTCCATTCTGTGTATGCAAAAATTGTTCCCACGTCGAGATGTGTTGCGGTGTAAGTGCGAGATATATAACTGTGAATGAACCATCCTTTTTTGGGGGATGGGGATTTCATAGTATGTATGTCTCGTTCTGCACCGTAGCTAGGCGCACACGCCGATGTCTCAGATGGGAATATGTATGTCTGTTTGTATGTCTGTGTATCTGGTTGTTCACACACCTTTCTCCCTATATATAAATTATCGACTGTGAACGAGTATCTATTAATAGATCCCAGAAATAGGAAATGACGTTGTTGTGAAATATAATTATCTCCCTGTTAATACATAAAATATATTCATGATTTCGATGTATCTTCTTGATCCAACGGATTTCCGCGGTGTCTCTAACATAGTGTGAGGGTAGTTTAGAATCCTTATCGGATCTTGCCCTAATACAACTATGGTTTCATTATATTAAGGTTTTGTTTTAGATAATTCATTTCATGTGCAGATGCATTTACATAAATATAGTATCATGTAAATTGCACATTGATTGCATTTTGGACAACAATTAACAATCGCATACTATATAGCTCTGCTATCCAAAAAACACGCATCGAACTCGACACTTCCTGTACAATATGTTGCTTCTATTTGCTATTTAATATAAATTAGTTGATACGGTTATAGATAGATAGAAAGATTTATTTTGATAATGAGCAACATAACATAATACAACAACACATATATACATTAAAATTTAACAACATTTAAAATATTGTATTAATGAAATGCTGTGTGATGAACCAAGTCAGTAAGCATCAATATCAAGGATGACACAAAAAATAGATGATAATCTCTTGTTTCCATTTTGTTTTCCTTTCTACTGATGGTGGTCTGACATAGAGAGGCATTGACCATGAAAACAAAATAAAAATAATCATTACAATATGAAAGAACAAAGGTAGTTATAAAGATGACTAAATTATTTTGTTGCTCAATTGATTATGACACTGTAACAAGATAAAAAAGAAAGATCTTATAGTAACTGACCTATGAAGTTATCTCAGGCTAAAAGCACAATGTTAAAAATAAAATAATATCACATTACTCTTGGGACTAGTGAGGAGTTAAAAACAAAACAAAAATAATTAGGACAAAAATCACAATTCTAAAAAGTGGTTCTTTACCGCTTCTTTAAAAGTATCGAAAGTGGGAATAATCCTTATATGTGGAGGTAACAAGTTCCATAACTTACATCCTTGGTAAGCAAAAGACTTAATCCAAAAACTTTTAACCTTTGGAGGCACAAATGACCCATGTTCACTAGACCTGGTTCTATAAGTATGAACAGAATCCTGAGTTAAAAAGTTTTTACTCATGTAGCTAGGAGATAGGCCATGCTTAATTTTGAATACATGACATAGTGTAATTTGTTTCACTCTTTTGGAAACCGGTAACCAGTTTAAAGAAACAAAATGTTGGTTGCTGATATGAGACCTGGGATCTAGATTGAGAACAAATCTGACCAATTTATTTTGGGTGACCTGGAGCTTATCCTTCCAATATTTATTTAAACCATGAAACCAGAAGGAGCACGCATAGTCAAAGTGGCACTGGATAAGCGAAGAAACCAAAAGTCTTTTAGTGTGGTCTGTAAGAAATTCTTGTTTCCCGTACATAAATTTTAACCTGGCATTTGCCTTTTTGATGATTGAAGAAACCATAGATTCACCTGTTAAATGTTGATTAAGGGTGGCACCTAAATATTTTACTGATGAAGTTAAATTAATAACCTGGCCATTACATGTAATATGAAGATCCTCATTTTGCTTAAGTTTCTACTTAGACCCAGATATGATAGATTCAGTTTTACCAAGATGCAGGGACAATTTATTATCAACTAACCAATGGCTAACAGTTTCAAGATCTTCTGTCAATTCTTTTTCAATAGTTGACCTTTTTTCCGAGAAACCAAAAAAGCAGAATCATCCGCATATAGTAACAATTTGTATTTGACCACTGCGGACATGTCATTGATATAAATTAAAAACAAAAGAGGACCGAGTATGGACCCTTGTGGGACACCACATGTAATCATACAAGGCTGTGAGAAGGTACCAGACACATCAACAAGTTGTTGCCTATCAGATAAATATGACCTGAACCAACGCAGAATACCTTGACTGAGGCCTAAGGCTTCAAGTTCAATAATAAGGGAAAATGATCAACAGTATCAAACGCTTTCTGTAGGTCCAGTAATACCATGCCTATAAAGTGACCTTTATCCATTTCTAATTTAATAAAATCAGACAAGTGAATGAGACAAGTGTCAGTTGAAATTCTTTTTCTGAAACCAGACTGAAACTTGTATAATATTTCTTTTTCATTTAGATAGGATTCAATTTGGTCATAAACAACCCTTTCAAAAACCTTAGATATGATACTGAGTATGGACACTGGGCGATAATTGCCAACATTACATTTATCATTTTTTCTTAAAAAAGGGGACAACTCTTGCTGATTTCAAGTCATCAGGAACGGGTTAAAGACAAATTAATGATATGAGTAAGTGGACATGTTATAATAGTAGCACTATGTCTAACAAACTTTCAGGGAATACCGTCCAACCCAGTAGATTTATTAACACTCAAATTATTAAAATATTTCAAAATTTGATTCTCAGATATAACTGAAAACGAGAAAATGTTGTGACTTATACCTTTCTGTGAGTAAAAACTAAAAACAAAATTGCTTCCATACCTATAAATAGCCATGGCAACTTCTCAACCAGTTTAGTTGCAACTGTTGTATAAACAATATTAAAATTATCTGATACCTTTTCCTTATCAAAACATATTTCATCACTATCATCCAATTTCAAGCCAATGTTAGAACAAGAGGATGATTTTGACTTTTTGGAAGGTATACCAAGATTCTTTAGTGTATTCCAGAGAGACTTAGAATCAGACTTGTTCTCTTCTAATTTATCTTTAAAAAATCCTGTTTTGCCTTGTGTATCATATATTGAGTTATATTACTCAAATTTCTGAAATTCTGTAAGTTTGCAATAGACCTGTCTTTCTTATATACATGAAAAGATTTATCACGTCCGTTAATACTCTGGAAGATTTCTTGTGTAATCCATGGCTCAGTACGTTGCTTTACTCTAACCTGTTTGACAGGAGCTATGTTATCAATAGCTGACAAAAATATGGATTTAAATGAGACCCAAGCATTTGAAACATTATCACATAACATCACTGAGCTCCAATCTGCATTTAACAAAGTATTCTCAAAATCTTCTTTAGTATAATTTTTTAAAGAACGCATTTTGACAGTATTATGTAAGCCTATAAAATGTGTACTTACTTTCCCAGTACAATATGTCAATAAATGATTACTTATGCATGTATTTATCACATGAGACTGTATAATCTTATCAGTGTCCGACACTAGAATCAAATCAATTATTGTAGATGTAATATCACAAATTCTTGTAAAATCAGTAATTAATTGTTTAAAATGAAACATATTCATAAAAATTCCAAGACTAGTATAAAGAGTACACTTTCTGTTACACCTGGATACATCAGTGTTAAAATAACCTAAAATAATACATTCCAAGGAGGTAAAATGTGAAGTACTTGAACACGCAGTTTCTAGGGTAATTTTGGGGGCACATTACATATGTGTATAAATGTATGCGCGATGACAAACATAGCAACTTTTGAAACACAGTTCTGCACACTACCACTTATTAGTTTAATAAAACATAACCCAGTGTTCTATGACACTCCAACAAAAATAAATATGTATTTATCATTTTGACTTGCAATTGTACTATTAACAGCTGCAAAGTAGATATAAAATATTTTGTATCGTCACAAAATATATAACTTACGATGATTTAGGAGAACATCAGTTTTAAATATACACGTAATGAATATAGTTATAGCTATTCTCATGTATAGTGTATTTTACGATTTCGCTGAAACAATACATTATCTTCAAAATCTTTTCAATAATTACAATTTACGAATTATCTGGAAATAATGCACTAAGCCGAAAGCTGTCAATTACAGTAGATCACGACCGTTCTAAATTGCTTCTTTCGATTCGACATGTCCACCCATAGCTATTAGTTTTAATTTTGTTTTTTTTTGCAAAATCTAGTTATAATCGAAGCTAGAATTGGTATATTGTATGAGTAATTGCATCAGTAGTTAATAATTTGTAACCAACCAGATGTTCATTGAGTTTAACGCGTTTTAAACATGATTGTTTGCAATTGTCGGCTTAGTTTGTTTCCTCGTTAACTTGTTTTTATTGGACAAGCGGACAATCATTCATGGCGTATGCAAACCAATACATAAGCACATTCTGGCAGTACATTTTGGTCATTTAGGAAAAGGTTTCAAGGAAACACGAAATACCATACATATACGGTGAGAAATTCTTGTTAACCCTATATAGCCTTTCATTTATGTTATTTAACATAAGGTCTATACAATGCAGGGCAATACATATATCACATCCATAATATAAGAACCAGAATTAAAACTCGGCAACTACGTTTGAACGGTTAATGCAATAGCAAAGAATTGTGGGTCTAAACCCATTGCAAGCCTGTTTGGACCTTGAATATATGTCCATCATTTAATCAAGTCCGTTATCTTGAAGGGTTGAGCAGACCTCACGAATAAAAAGACTAATATATTGTGCAATTATAAGATTGAAATATCGCACATGAAAAGCACATGTTTGCACGTGTTTCGTTCTTTTTTTTACAGGGATCAGCCTTTGTTGTCAGTATAAAATACGGCAGTGTTTGCATAAAAAAGTTTGTTTGTTTAAAATAGTCTTCGTTGAAGGGAAAATGCAATAGAAGCGGAGCATTATCCTGACTCAGAATTATTGGATTGCAAAGCTTATTTTGGACAACATTTTCGCAATTGCATTCGCATTGGATGCCGTTTTCCAACGGAACGACTTAAACGATTATCGTAGAGTTTCCCAGAATTTTGTTAATCCATGATGCAGACTGATGGAAAAAAACTATTTAATTAACGTTAATGTAACGGCTTTAAATTTAATTTCAATCATTCTGTACTGTTATCTGCAAAGTAATTCTCCATTACGATTGGCCTCGACCAACACAATAAATTTAAGTCTTGACGTGTATTACTGTAGATCTACTTAATGAACTCTCCGTTTTTCGAAAAGACATTAAACGAAGCCAAATAATATAATTTCTGATCTGTAAGCATATCTAACGAACGAATTCGCTGTGCTCTTATTCAATGCCAAAGCGTTCAGCATAGCATTTCACATAACGTGTTTTTATTGAAAGAATACAAATGAACACTTTTTATTTAAACATTCACAAATAACGTAACGAGAAACATGTTAATGCTTAAATGCATTTTATAACGAAATCGCCGCATTAACATTAATAATGTTATTGCAAAAGAAGTATACCTAAACTACAAAAAATGTGCCTGGAGATCGGCCAGAGAACATGTTTTGATACAGTTGTTAGATAAATGCGGAAAACTATAAAACGCAAATGTCGAGATCTTTGAGACATGATTACTCATTTTTGTTAGCAAAGTATGTCCGAAACAATTCTTGTCCATACTATCAACGCATATGTAATGATTATTTATTAAACAAGCACGATGGTTTAGTTCGTTTAGAATAAGAGCTACGTAAGAAATCGAGAAGTCGAGAATCGTACAACTTTGTCTCAAACTAGCTGAAACAAGCAGAAAAGTCATTAGGTAAAAGCTTATAACAAAATTATTGCTCTAATTATTACCAGTTCGTCGGTTTGTTAAGTTACGTTAACTTATCATGCAATTAAATATAATTGTAATTTGGGTGTTTTCAAGTAATACAACTGTTTCTTATATTTTATCTTAAGTAAACGAAAGATTTGTTAAGCTATTTTTACAATAGCTACATTTTTAATCTCTGCCTCGATGTGTTTGTTGAAATCACGTCGATTTGTCTTAATTTCGTCACGTCGGAAACAATCTAAATCGATTTATAAACAACACTGCAATACATGTCTTATATTACATTGACTGCTAAAATGACGTCCCACATTTGCTATTATTTTTATTACAATCAATCAAACTTGTCCATAACATATTGAAGCACTCTCCCCAACCTGTTCAATTGCTTGCACAATACCCAAACGTTGTCAGTTAATAATGTATGAAACGATATCTTATATACGACTGTGTGCACCTACAATTAACGACGATTTATTTAGTAACACAGGGGAATGTTAGGGACATTTTTTTTTTCCTTTCGCATGTTTCGTACTCAAATTTCGATAGTGTGTATTTTAAACCATGATATAGCCTATTATCTGTTACGTGCTTTGAACAATTTCGTTAATATGACATTAAGGTTTGTCTGCATGTATACAGATTCATTAAAAGATCAAGTCAATCTGTGACTATCCTTGAAGTTAGTCGTCAGCACTTTGCAAACATGATACATAGCCGATAGGAAGGGAATAATGAAATGAATTGGCTTTATATATGTTGAGGAACTCCAAATTAGAGAGGGAGAGAACAAACGCGAGGAAAGAAGGAACGAATGAAAATATAGTCTGTATGTGTTAATTCACTAGGAGATCGTCAAATTTCAGTCATATCTCATTAATGTTGAGTTAAAATCAAACGTATAAGTTAAATTGATATTTATGTACCGTATGATGAAATTTACGTACTGATGAAATTTAAATGAAATTTACTACAATGTTTGCATATATTCATGTTCAATTGTGTTCAAACTCACGTCTTTATGCCTTTAATCATCGATTATCGAAGGCAGTAAATGTGCTTTATAAAATATATATGTTGTTCGGACAATAGTCGACATGCGGTCTAATATTTGAACAGAAATATATTAGAATGAATGGAATAACATGCAGTTCTTTGGACAAATACACACTTCTGATTATGACTGTACTGTCATGATCTCCACAAGCTACACACATTGACAAACCAACTGAACAGAACTGAATTCCAATACATGTGCAACTGAGACTTGTATTTAATGTGAATAATTTTTAACAACTGCATGCCACGAACATTCGTCAGTTTAATTTTTTTGTAAGATCAAGCGTTATGTCATAAGCTTTTTAACACATCCGTAAGCACAATGGACATTTTGTTAAGAGTCATTCAATATTTACACTGTTATTATGCCACATTCACCAAGGTGCAGAAAATGGTATTAGTAGTTATTGGTAGCAGTTTGAAGGAAAAACATCCATTAAAGCATATATGTATACATTATCAATGTGGCACTCTTCCTTTAGTCAAATTTGAGTTCAATGCTAGGGGTCCCACATTTTTCAAAATGAAGCCTCTACATGAACCTTAACCGTAGTTGTTCGCAAGCAAACAACTAAAAAGCATGTTCATTTCATTTCGATTTGTATGTGTGCAGATTACAATACAGCTGGCTGTGATTTATGATGCGTGTATTGCGATATAACACACTTATACATCGTGATAAGGAGGACCGCAGTTTCATTAAACCAGATGTGTATTAGCTGTTTTTATTACTAAACTGGAAAAATGTGATGATTGCTTGAGGAAAGTGGGGAATAAATCATTAATATTGTGTTCATGGTGTGGATGAGAATATTTTCCTGCCATTTTGGGCATAATAGCAAAACCATACCGACAAAGTAATGTTAATAACTAAGTTTATCCTAGTATGCATATCTAAAATTGACATACTTACATGTTTTATCACTAGTTTCGGTTGATTAAAAAATATATATCAGGCGAAACATGGATCAAATCTAATGGCTGAGCAATACGTAGGCTGAATAAATATGAAAGCTTTTATGGAAATTGTGGCCTAATAATAAAGGAGATATTACGCATAAGAACAGTGTATGTCACAAAAATCGTGCAATTAAGAGGGCGAGTGCATCATCAAGAACAAATTAAGCTTGGTGGAATGTGGGCTGAACATTTGCCTACAAATTTTTCAGAAAAAAAGTAATCAAAAGAATAAGCAAAACATAATTGTTAACCTTTTAAACACGCCGTAATTATTCCTACGTCAATCAGAACAAAAGATAAACTAATCGTTTCTTTATTTCAGACATCTGACCAATTCATCAAACTGGTCTCAGAACGATATTTTCATAAAGCACAATAGTGAAACAATAAGTTAAGTTCAAGAAGATACACGTTTGACATAACTGACCTGGCAACGCTGAAAATACTGTTGCAGTCGTATTTTCATGCTAGCAGAAGAAAACTTTGAGACGGATATGTATGGTATAAATTGTGGTTGGTGGAATTATAATCAATAACTACTAATACCATTTTCTGCACCTTGGTGAATGTGGCATAATAACAGTGTAAATATTGAATGACTCTTAACAAAATGTCCATTGTGCTTACGGATGTGTTAAAAAGCTTATGACATAACGCTTGATCTTACAAAAAAACTAAACTGACGAATGTTCGTGGCATGCAGTTGTTAAAAATTATTCACATTAAATACAAGTCTCAGTTGCACATGTATTGGAATTCAGTTCTGTTCAGTTGGTTTGTCAATGTGTGTAGCTTGTGGAGATCATGACAGTACAGTCATAATCAGAAGTGTGTATTTGTCCAAAGAACTGCATGTTATTCCATTCATTCTAATATATTTCTGTTCAAATATTAGACCGCATGTCGACTATTGTCCGAACAACATATATATTTTATAAAGCACATTTACTGCCTTCGATAATCGATGATTAAAGGCATAAAGACGTGAGTTTGAACACAATTGAACATGAATATATGCAAACATTGTAGTAAATTTCATTTAAATTTCATCAGTACGTAAATTTCATCATACGGTACATAAATATCAATTTAACTTATACGTTTGATTTTAACTCAACATTAATGAGATATGACTGAAATTTGACGATCTCCTAGTGAATTAACACATACAGACTATATTTTCATTCGTTCCTTCTTTCCTCGCGTTTGTTCTCTCCCTCTCTAATTTGGAGTTCCTCAACATATATAAAGCCAATTCATTTCATTATTCCCTTCCTATCGGCTATGTATCATGTTTGCAAAGTGCTGACGACTAACTTCAAGGATAGTCACAGAATGACTTGATCTTTTAATGAATCTGTATACATGCAGACAAACCTTAATGTCATATTAACGAAATTGTTCAAAGCACGTAACAGATAATAGGCTATATCATGGTTTAAAATACACACTATCGAAATTTGAGTACGAAACATGCGAAAGGAAAAAAAAAATGTCCCTAACATTCCCCTGTGTTACTAAATAAATCGTCGTTAATTGTAGGTGCACACAGTCGTATATAAGATATCGTTTCATACATTATTAACTGACAACGTTTGGGTATTGTGCAAGCAATTGAACAGGTTGGGGAGAGTGCTTAAATATGTTATGGACAAGTTTGATTGATTGTAATAAAAATAATAGCAAATGTGGGACGTCATTTTAGCAGTCAATGTAATATAAGACATGTATTGCAGTGTTGTTTATAAATCGATTTAGATTGTTTCCGACGTGACGAAATTAAGACAAATCGACGTGATTTCAACAAACACATCGAGGCAGAGATTAAAAATGTAGCTATTGTAAAAATAGCTTAACAAATCTTTCGTTTACTTAAGATAAAATATAAGAAACAGTTGTATTACTTGAAAACACCCAAATTACAATTATATTTAATTGCATGATAAGTTAACGTAACTTAACAAACCGACGAACTGGTAATAATTAGAGCAATAATTTTGTTATAAGCTTTTACCTAATGACTTTTCTGCTTGTTTCAGCTAGTTTGAGACAAAGTTGTACGATTCTCGACTTCTCGATTTCTTACGTAGCTCTTATTCTAAACGAACTAAACCATCGTGCTTGTTTTATAAATAATCATTACATATGCGTTGATAGTATGGACAAGAATTGTTTCGGACATACTTTGCTAACAAAAATGAGTAATCATGTCTCAAAGATCTCGACATTTGCGTTTTATAGTTTTCCGCATTTATCAAACAACTGTATCAAAACATGTTCTCTGGCCGATCTCCAGGCACATTTTTTGTAGTTTACGTATACTTCTTTTGCAATAACATTATTAATGTTAATGCGGCGATTTCGTTATAAAATGCATTTAAGCATTAACATGTTTCTCGTTACGTTATTTGTGAATGTTTAAATAAAAAGTGTTCATTTGTAATCTTTCAATAAAAACACGTTATGTGAAATATTATACTGAATGCTTTGACATTGAATATGAGCACAGCGAATTCGTTCGTTAGATATGCTTACAGATCAGAAATTATATTATTTGGCTTCGTTTAATGTCTTTTCGAAGAACGGAGAGTTCATTAAGTAGATCTACAGTAATACACGTCAAGACTTAAATTTATTGTGTTGGTCGAGGCCAATCGTAATGGAGAATTACTTTGCAGATAACAGTACAGAATGGTTTGAAATTAAATTTAAAGCCGTTACAAATTAAATAGTTTTTTTTCCATCAGTCTGCATCATGGATTAACAAAATTCTGGGAAACTCTACCGATAATCGTTTCAGTCGTTCCGTTGGAAAACGGCATCCAATGCGAATGCAATTGCGAAAATGTTGTCCAAAATAAGCTTTGCAGGATAATGTTCCGCTTCTATTGCATTTTCCCTTCAACGAAGACTATTTTAAACAAACAAACTTTTTTATGCAAACACTGCCGTATTTTATACTGACAACAAAGGCTGATCCCTGTAAATAAAGAACGAAACACGTGCAAACATTTGCTTTTCATGTGCGATATTTCACTCGTATAATTGCAGAATATTAGTCTTTTTATTCGTGAGGTCTGCTCAAACCTTCAAGATAACGGACTTGATTAAATTATGGACATGTATTCAAGGTCCAAACAGGCTTGCAATGGGTTTAGACCCACAATTCTTTGCTATTGCATTAACCGTTCAAACGTAGTTGCCGAGTTTTAATTCTGGTTCTAATATTATGGATGTGATATATGTATTGCCCTGCATTGTATAGACCTTATGTTAAATAACATAAATGAAAGGCTATATAGGGTTAACAAGAATTTCTCTCCGTATATGTATGGTATTTCGTGTTTCCTTGAAACCTTTTCCTAGATGACCAAAATGTACTGCCAGAATGTGCTTATGTATTGGTTTTCATACGCCATGAATGATTGTCCGCTTGTCCAATAAAAACAAGTTAACGAGGAAACAAAACTAAGCCGACAATTGCAAACAATCATGTTTAAAACGCGTTAAACTCAATGAACATCTGGTTGGTTACAAATTATTAACTACTGATGCAATTACTCATACAATGTACCAATTCTAGCTTCAATTATAACTAGATTTTGCAAAAAAAACAAAATTAAAACTAATAGCTATGGGTGGACATGTCGAATCGAAAGAAGCAATTTAGAACGGTCGTGATCTACTGTTATTGACAGCTTTCGGCTTAGTGCATTCCAGATAATTTGTAAATTGTAATTATTGAAAAGATTTTGAAGATAATGTATTGTTTCAGCGAAATCGTAAAATACACTATACATGAGAATAGCTATAACTATATTCATTACGTGTATATTTAAAACTGATGTTCTCCTAAATCATCGTAAGTTATATATTTTGTGACGATACAAAATATTTTATATCTACTTTGCAGCTGTTAATAGTACAATTGCAAGTCAAAATGATAAATACATATTTATTTTTGTTGGAGTGTCATAGAACACTGGGTTATGTTTTATTAAACTAATAAGTGGTAGTGTGCAGCACTGTGTTTCAAAAGTTGCTATGTTTGTCCCCGCGCATACATTTATACACATATGTAATATGCCCCCAAAATTACCCTACAAACTGTGTGTTCAAGTACTTCACATTTTACCTCCGTGGAATGTATTATTTTAGGTGATTTTAACACTGATGTATCCAGGTGTAACAGAAAGTGTACTCTTTATACTAGACTTGGAATTTTCATGAATATGTTTCATTTTAAACAATTAATTACTGATTTTACAAGAATTTGTGATATTACATCTACAATAATTGATTTGATTCTAGTGTCGGACACTGATAAGATTATACAGTCTCATGTGATAAATACATGCATAAGTAATCATTTATTGACATATTGTACTAGGAAAGTTAGTACAAATTTTATAGGCTTACATAATACTGTCAAAATGCGTTCTTTAAAAAATTATACTTAAGAAGATTTTGAGAATACTTTGTGATAATGTTTCAAATGCTTGGGTCTCATTTAAATCCATATTTTTGTCAGCTATTGATAACATAGCTCCTGTCAAACAGGTTAGAGTAAAGCAACGTACTGAGCCATGGATTACACAAGAAATCTTCCAGAGTATTAACGGACGTGATAAATCTGTTCATGTATATAAGAAAGACAGGTCTATTGCAAACTTACAAAATTTCAGAAATTTGAGAAATAAAACTCAATATATGATACACAAGGCAAAACAGGATTTTTTAAAGATAAATTAGAAGAGAACAAGTCTGATTCTTAGTCTCTCTGGAATACACTAAAGAATCTTGGTATACCTTCCAAAAAGTCTAAATCATCCTCTTGTTCTAACATTGGCTTGAAATTGGATGATAGTGATGAAATATGTTTTGATATGGAAAAGGTATCAGAGAATTTAAATATTGTTTATACAACAGTTGCATCTAAACTGGTTGAGAAGTTGCCATGGCTATTTATAGGTATGGAAGAAATTTTGTTTTTAGTTTTTACTCACAGAAAGGTATAAGTCACAACATTTTCTCGTTTTCAGTTATATCTGAGAATCAAATTTTGAAATATTTAAATAATTTGAGTGTTAATAAATCTACTGGGTTGGACGGTATTCCCTGAAAGTTTGTTAGACATAGTGCTACTATTATAACATGTCCACTTACTCATATCATTAATTTGTCTTAAACCCGTTCCTGATGACTTCAAATCAGCAAGAGTTGTCCCCTTTTTTAAGAAAAAATGATAAATGTAATGTTGGCAATTATCGCCCAGTGTCCATACTCAGTTTCATATCGAAGGGTTTTCAAAGGGTTGTTTATGACCAAATTGAATCCTATCTAAATGAAAAAGAAATATTATACAAGTTTTAGTCTGGTTTCAGAAAAAGAATTTCAACTGACACTTGTCTCATTCACTTGTCTGATTATATTAAATTAGAAATGGATAAAAGTCACTTTATTGGCATGGTATTACTGGACCTACAGAAAGCGTTTGATACTGTTGATCATTTTCCCTTATTATGAAACTTGAAGCCTTAGGCCTCAGTCAAGGTATTCTGCGTTGGTTCAGGTCATATTTATCTGATAGGCAACAACTTGTTGATGTGTCTGGTACCTTCTCACAGCCTTGTATGATTACATGTGGTGTCCCACAAGGGTCCATACTCGGTCCTCTTTTGTTTTTAATTTATATCAATGACATGTCCGCAGTGGTCAAAAACAAATTGTTACTATATGCGGATGATTCTGCTTTTTTGGTTTCTGGGAAAAAAAGGTCAACTATTGAAAAAGAATTGACAGAAGATCTTGAAACTGTTAGCCATTGGTTAGATGATAATAAATTGTCCCTGTATCTTGGTAAAACTGAATCTATCATATCTGGGTCTAAGTAGAAACTTAAGCAAAATGAGGATCTTCATATTACATGTAATGGCCAGGTTATTAATTCAACTTCATCAGTAAAATATTTAGGTGCCACCCTTGATCAACATTTAACAGGTGAATCTATGGTTTATTCAATCATCAAAAAGGCAAATGCCAGGTTAAAATTTATGTACAGGAAACAAGAATTTCTTACAGACCACACTAAAAGACTTTTGGTTTCTTCGCTTATCCAGTGCCACTTTGACTATGCGTGCTCCTTCTGGTTTTATGGTTTAAATAAATATTGGAAGGATAAGCTCCAGGTCACCCAAAACAAATTGGTCAGATTTGTTCTCAATCTAGATCCCAGGTCTCATATCAGCAACCAACATTTTGTTTCTTTAAACTGGTTACCGGTTTCCAAAAGAGTGAAACAAATTACACGATGTCATGTATTCAAAATTAAGCATGGCCTATCTCCTAGCTACATGAGTAAAAACTTTGTAACTCAGGATTCTGTTCATACTTATAGAACCAGGTCTAGTGAACATGGGTCATTTGTGCCTCCAAAGGTTAAACGTTTTGGGATTAAGTCTTTTGCTTACCAAGGATGTAAGTTATGGAACTTGTTACCTCCACATATAAGGATTATTCCCACTTTCGATACTTTTAAAGGAGCGGTAAAGAACCACTTTTTAGAATTGTGATTGTTGTCCTAATTATTTTTGTTTTGTTTTTAACTCCTCGCTAGTCCAAAGAGTAATGTGATATTATTTTATTTTTAACATTGTGCTTTTAGCCTGAGATAACTACATAGGTCAGTTACTATAAGATCTTTCTTTTTTATCTTGTTACAGTGTCATAATCAATTGAGCAACAAAATAATTTAGTCATCTTTATAACTACCTTTGTTCTTTCATATTGTAATGATTATTTTTATTTTGTGTTCATGGTCAATGCCTCTCTATGTCAGACCACCATCAGTAGAAAGGAAAACAAAATGGAAACAAGAGATTTTCATCTATGTTTTGTGTCATCCTTGATAATGATGCTTACTGACTTGGTTCATCACACAGCATTTCATTAATACAATATTTTAAATGTTGTTAAATTTTAATGTATATATGTGTTGTCGTATTATGTTATGTTGCTCATTATCGAAATAAAACTATCTATCTATCTATAACCGTATCAACTAATTTATATTAAATAGCAAATAGAAGCAACATATTGTACAGAAAGTGTCGAGTTCGATGCGTGTTTTTTGGATAGCAGAGCTATATAGTATGCGATTGTTAATTGTTGTCCAAAATGCAATCAATGTGCAATTTACATGATACTATATTTATGTAAATGCATCTTCACATGAAATGAATTATCTAAAACAAAACCTTAATATAATGAAACCATAGTTGTATTAGGGCAAGATCCGATAAGGATTCTAAACTACCCTCACACTATGTTAGAGACACCGCGGAAATCCGTTGGATCAAGAAGATACATTGAAATCATGAATATATTTGTGTATTAACAGGGAGATAATTGTATTTCACAACAACGTCATTTCCTATTTCTGGGATCTATTAATAGATACTCGTTCACAGTCGATAATTTATATATAGGGAGAAAGGTGTGTGAACAACCAGATACACAGACATACAAACAGACATACATATTCCCATTTGAGACTTCGGCGTGTGCGCCTAGCTACGGTGCAGAACGAGACATACATACTATGAAATCCCCATCCCCCCAAAAAGGATGGTTTATTCACAGTCATATATCTCGCACTTACACCGCAACACATCTCGACGTGGGAACAATTTTTGCATACACAGAATGGACAATGTTACATACATAGACACTTATTTACAAACATGAAACCATATATAATATTCGTATCGTGAACGGACGTTTACATAACGATCAAAATATAGGTAAAATAACGTGCTATTCCCATAATGTTGAAAGCTTAGTAGATTATTTATTAACTGCGCACACCAATTTTACGGACATTTTAGATTTTACCGTTAAAGATTTCACGGAATTCTCGAACCATGCGCCGCTGACATTTGCTGTCCGCACGAATAACGCTGTTTCAACTAGTAATGTTAATCCGATTGTTTATTTTAAATGGAAACCCGAGAACAAATGCGACTTTCTTCGTGATGTTTCGTGCGATGTACCTAATCTGGAACACATGTTACTATCACAAATTGATTCAAACTCTGATCCGGATATCCTAGTGGGAGAATTTTCGAATTACTTAAATTCTAAAGGAGAAAAGTATTTTAAGCGCATTATAAATCTTGAAAGTAAAGGGTTTATAGATAATGATAAAAATAAACAAAGGTGGTTTAACGAAGAATGTAAAACCAAACAATCTCAATGTACCAGAGCTATATACGAGTATAATCTTAACAAAAACGAGCGTACACGAGAACAAATGATTGCATCGAAAAAGGATTATAAGTATACTTGTAGAAAAACTAAATTAAAGTACAACACTGCTCAAAGCAAGCATATGAACACTATGAGAAGGAAATCACCCCGTGAGTTTTGGAAATTATTTAAACGTAAAACTACATCACAAAACTCAAATGCGATACCGTTAATCGAATTCCACGATTATTTCAGTAAATTAGCGGACGAAGATGATCAAATATAAATTCGTTTGATTCCGATACTTTTTTACATGAATTTGACAATAGGTTAAACACAGAACCCTCGTACCCCGAACTCGATAATCCTATATCGACAGAAGAAATTAAAAGGGCAACCAAACGGTTGAAAAACAATAAAGCTCATGCGCATGACAATATTATATATGAACATTTTACTGAAACAATCGATGTAATCGTCAGGCCGTTAGAAATATTGTTTAACTACATACTTGATAAAAAGCGTTTTCCGCGCAGCTGGTCGACTGGTATTATAATACCAATTCATAAACGTGGAGACATATCAGGTCCAAATAACTATCGGGGAATTACTTTAATAAGTTGTTTTGCGAAATTGTTTACAAGCATATTAAATGAACGGCTTAAACAATGGGCAGAAACGAATGACATTCTAACGGATGCACAATTCGGCTTTAAACCAAACTGTAGCACGGTCGATGCAATATTTATTCTTAATGCACTTATAGAAAAACAGTTTCAGAATAAAGGTAAACTATACTGTTGTTATATTGACTACCGGAAAGCATATGACGTCATCAATCGCGGCCAATTATGGAGTAAGATGATTAATGTGGACATCAACGGTAAACTATAAACACTTATTCGATCCATGTACGATGAAGTGAAATTACAGGTTAAACACATGGGTAAATTATCAGACGTATTTAATAGTAACGTCGGCTTATTTCAGGGGTAGATATCCTCGCCCATATTGTTTTCTCTCTTTATTAACGACATCGAATTCGGTTTGCAAAATGGAATAAACGCCGGAATTACACTAGATCAAATATCGATATATCTGTTATTATTCGCTGACGACGCGGCTTTATTTTCTGAAACACCGGAGGTCTTCAAGAATCATTAAACAATTTAGAAACCTACTGCGATAAGTGGAATTTAACGGTAAACATTGAAAAAACAAAGGTCATGGTATTCCGAAAAGGTGGCACAATTAGTAAAACATTAAAATGGACATATAAAGGTCATGAAAAATAGAAATTGTTAACAATTTTAATTACCTTGGAATTGTCATGTCAAGCGGTGGATCTTTTGCGTCCGCAACAAATACATTGTATGGCAAAGCTTAAAAAGCGATGCATTCTTTGTTCACTCTCACAAAAGACATGAACGTACCTATACATATCATGTTAAATTTATTTAACGCATATGTATCATCAGTTTTAAACTATAACTGTGAGGTATGGGGATTTATGAAAGCGGAAAACATTGAGCGCGTCCATCGTAAATTTTGTAAAAGAATATTGAATGTTAAGATGTCAACAAACTCATTATCGCTATATGCCGAAGTTGGTCGATTCCCCTCGTATTTAAACAGATATGTCAGGATCATGAACTACTTTTTGAAATTATATACTGTAAAAGAGGGTAATTGTATTCTTAAACACATTTTATTATCACAGAGATTAGAAATTGAACGCAAAAATAACACAAACAATTGGTCATCGAAAGTACGGGACATACTTAACCAAACCGGTTTTAACGATGTATGGATATTCCCCGAATCTGTGAACGCTAATCAATTAATACCGCTACTTAAAATCAGATTACGAGACCAGTATATCACTAACTGGAATACAAATGTCGCATCATCTAGTTCAATGATTTTATATAAAGAATTAAAACCAATATTCGAAAGATCTGCGTATCTTGATATTGTTGAAAATAAAAAACATAGGAATATTATTGCTAAATTACGTTTGTCGTCTCACAAGTTATTAATTGAAACGGGTAGACACCAGAACATTGTCAGAGATAAACGCAAAAGTGTTTTATGCAACCTCAATGATATCGAGAATGAATATCACTTTGTTATTAAATGTCCTTATTATGCCGATATTAGGAATACATTAATTCCAAAGTATTACAGATCACGACCTAGTATGTTCAAGTTTATCGAACTACTTAATTGTTCAAACAAAATGATTTTTCAGTTTCGTAAGCCGAATTAGTTTCTTAATGCGAAAAACAACAATAAAAGAAAATAGAATTATAATTATGAATAATAAATTGAATAATATAAATAACATCAATATTTTTAAAATAAGTTACAATTAAAGGTTTATGCTAGTAGAACTTATCATTTCTTGTTCGAGCAGATGGTTGAGTCCAATTGGTGAGTATGCCAGCTTAGAACCAGTATAAATGCATCGCAGACAGACAACGCTGTCATACTGTACACACCGCTGAGTAACAATCTTTATTGCATTTCATTTTGCAACAGAAAATTAACTCCGTAGTATAATTGATCTTATATATGCCCTCTGCTTTTGAAAGCGTGCAACACATTAACATAACAATAAGTCCATGCCAAAAACTATGTGCAAATTCCATTCAAAGCTATATACACATTATAAAGGTCAGATGACCCGCGTCATGCGAAAATGGGTCTTATGTCATATGCGGCCAAAGTTGGTCCATCCTAGCTTGTCCAACCGCGCAGTCTGGTCAGGTTCTACGCTGACTGATATATAAAGTCAAGCCATGATTCGTGATCTCATATCCAAACTCGGTAGCTCCTGTGCGAAACTTTCACCGGAAACGACGGCACCGAGACGGGCGCTCGAACTTTGCGGATGCGCGTTATATGTTATATATAATAGCGCGATGTGTTTTTTCTTGCCTCAAATTAGTAAGCCCAATCAGCGTTTTATTGTGTTCTTTGCTTCTACTATTAACAAGAACTTCATCCGATACGAACATGAATTTTATTTTAATATGTGTATTTAATGCTCGGAAAACTCATTGTATATTTAGACTACTACTTATAAAACAAAGTCGGGTTTTCAACATCTGTTTTCGGCATATAAATTGTTATTCCAAACCAGATTTTACGCACTTTACTGTACAAAATACCGTTAGGGCCACCGTGGTTACTCATTAAAATCCAGAGGGCGAGAATGCGAGAACGCGAAAGTACGATGACGACAGTGCGACAATACGATGGCGACTATGCGTTCGTACGATTGCGAAAACGCGCTAGTACGATGACGACAATGCGACAGTGCGACAATACAATGGCGGCAGTGCGATAGTACGGGGGCGACAATGCGATAGTCATATCGTACTGTCGCCGTGGTATCATCGCAATGTCGCCATCGTTCTATCGCATTGTCGCCATCGTATTGTCGCACTGTCGCCATCGCATTTTCGAATTGCCGCCATCATACTATCGCGTTATCGCATTGGCACCATCGTACTATCGCACTGTCGGCTATCGCCATCGTATTGTCGCACTGTCGTCATCGTATTTTCGCACTGTCGTCATCGTATTATCGCACTATCGAACTGTAGTATTGTCGCCATCGTACTATCTCACTGTCGCCATCGTATTGTCGCACTGTCGTCATCGCACTGTCTGATTGTCGTCATCGTATTATCGCGTTCTCGCATTGTCGCCATCGTACTATCGCATTGTCGCCATCGTATTGTCACCCTGTCATCATCGTATTGTCACATTGTCGCCATCGTACTATCGCGTTCTCGCGTTCTCGCCCTCTGGATTTTAATGTGTAACCACGATGGCACTAACGGTATTCCGTAATACTGCTAAAGCACAGTATGATTAGGTCACTCCCAATGCTCAAATCTCTATGTCTATTTTAGTAACAACACAGCTCTATGGAAGGATATTTAGGTAAAAATTACATCATTCGTGGTGAATATTCTCATTATGACTGATGCTTATTCTAATTTGCTTTATGACAATTCCAACATGCTTGTTGTCTATTCGTTTATACTTGATGATTGCTGCAACATTGCAACATTCATGATGAATATTTACATTATGCGTGATGTTTATTCTAACATGCTTCATGACAGTTCCAACATGCTTGTTCTCTATCGGTTATACTTGATGATTGTTTCAAAATGCTTGGTGACTATCCAATGTTTGTGTGTTCATTATTCCTGAAACCAGTCATAATCGGTTTTGCCACTAAGCGTCATTAACAACGGCAGTTAGCAACAGGCAGTACGCAGAATGCAAGTTACTAAATTATGACAACAGGTGGCGCGCGTTTATTTTCCGTATGTTGAATAAATTACTTTTCGGAAAAAAAAGCGAAAACATCCGAATCATTTTGACTAGTAAACTGAATAAGCTGAATTAGTTCCCTTTGTTATATAATCTCCATTAAACTAAATACGTTCATTATTGCCATGAAGACCAGTAGGTTTACACAATGAATTGACTGCCGTGAATGTTTTTGATATTTGTAAGATGCAATTGGCACTCAAGATATTATACATGTATTTTATTCAGGACATAACGGGGCTGATGTGTTGGAATTGTGGCCCTTCCCTAGTCCAAATAATTACAGTAGACGTAATCTACCGATATGCATTGCATATCGACCTCATATTTATAAAGTAGCCCAAACCCCCATAGCCAAAGACCTGAGCGTGAAACTTTCAGATTTCTCTAGTCTGTTTACCATGCTATAATTACAATTTCTATAAACACATATTTATCATTTTATGACTATATAATGTCTGTGGTATAAAGAGAAACCTGAAAGTTACAAGTACTCGTGTCTAGTACTGTACAACTATTGTACTCCTCGTTGAGAAAACAACTACTTCATCTACATGTATTAAAATATCATAAAACATAATTTTCAATCAAGTTGGAAAAAATCAATAAATAAATGTCATATAAACAGGTTTGTCATGAACGTTGACGTCGCTCTTGGTTACCAGAAAAATTCCCACGCACGGATTTCAACCGTCATTGTTTACAATCAATTAAGTGCATAAGTACTTGAATTTGTATAGTGTTTTTTAAAGGTGTATGTCCAGCCACAGGTGGTTAGCGTGTGGCTATAATACTAATTAGTGAAAACATATTTTGGAATGATAAGTAATCATATTATAACGAAAAATCAACTTTTCTTAAAAAAAATAAGTTAAATATATATTCAACAAGGTATCCAACTCGAAATCATCCCAAAACGGGATGCATCGTTTTAAACAGCCATTACTTCATCAATTTTGCAGCGATTTTCACGATCTTGGTCTTATTCAACGCAGAAATAAATTTCCTTTCTGGAAATGTATATGTCTTGCAATATTTTTACAAATACTGGGTCAACTTTTAAGAAATAACACGATACACAACTCGCGTGACCCAGCTGTGATCGATCAGACAGTATTCATGACTGAAATCTTCACGGGGAAAAGGGAATTTTCCCTGCAAAGTTCACGAACCTCGATACCATAATTCAATAAAACGTATGAAAAAACATTCTTACCGTGCTTGCCGTTGCATTATGCATCAAAACTAACTGTCCAGCGAATTTTGAAACCTTTGTTTACATACATTTCAACCAACTGACATTTTAAACACAAGAGTGATTTCATTGCTCCAATGCGGAGTTTTGTCTTTACAACTGGAGATTTCATTCATAAATACGGTCTGATCGATCACAACTGGGTCAAGCGAATTATGTATAGCTTTATTTCTTAAAATTTGACCCAGCATGTGTAGAAATATAACAAGATATATACATTTCCTAAAAGGAAATTAATTTCTGCGTTGAATAAGACCGGGTCATGAAAATCGCTGCAAAATTAATTTAGTAATGACTGCTCAAAACGATGCACCCCGTTTTCGGATGATTTCGAGTTGGATACCTTGTTATATATAAAACGATAGTGAATTTTTTTTTTAGAAAATTTGATTTTTCGTTTTAATATGATTATTTATCATTCAAAAAGATGTTTTCACTAATTATTATCATAGCCACACGCTAACCACCTGTGTGTCCAGCACGTGTGCCGGGAGAACAGGGCTTAATGTATTTTTTTGTTAAGCTCTATAATATTTATATCCAATCTGTATGAAAAAATGTCGGTGAACATTATTCCGGTGTTAATTTTTGAAAATATTGAGTCATTCGTTAATTATGGATCTAAAACGGAACATTAATCCGCAAAAAAAAACACCGGGCATATTGCATATTAGATCGGACACATGAAATTATTTCGAAAGAAAGCAATAAGAGTTTCAATTCTACATGAGTAAGTCTCGCTGTGCACGATTACGCTCTTACTGCTCGTATATATTTGACTCTTGGCAAATACCTAGTGTTTTATTTTGCTTAATCTAAATTGTGTCATGCATCTATATGTACTTAAAGCAGCATGACCAACAGCTCTTTCATGTGTGAAAGAGATTGACACGAAATACCTACCCATCTATAATAAAGTTTATATGTGCACTTCAATATTATAGTTTTATAGCATTTTATGTGGTGCAGTATAAAAGTACTCTAGTAAATTTGAAATTATGATATCGATTTTCTCTCAACATACATGCATAGTTTCAGATAACTTTTTCAGCAAAATCTTGGTTTACACTCTATAAAAAATCCAGCCTTAAAGTCTATTATTAATTCTTTTTTTCAGGTAAGTATAATTTTTGGCACATCCGCATTTAGGTTTATAGTCTAAGAAGAGCTCATGACAATTGCCGGGTTACAGCAGACTTTTTGCGATAAAAGGACCAGATAATGGAAAACGTTCGGCTTTTCGACTGTTGTAAAGATGGTCTGTTATTCATAATAACGTTAAAGTGCTGTTGATTTCATAATTGTACTGAGGGCCTAGACGAGTGGGAACTCATTGATAAAGTGTTTACATTATATGCATTGATATTGAGTTTTACGCATGATCACACATTTTGAATTCTTATTTTATTTTTCAAATGTGTAACCGTACGCACAGAATTTAAGTCTACTTTTTTACTAATTTAATTCAATTTTTTACGACTTTAAGCGTCTTATCTGGAGCTCTGTATACATGCATTAGTAGCATATATTGAAAATATATCCATAGACTTTCTTTGGTTATTGAAGTTAATTACTGTACAAAAATTATGGTTAGTCATTAACCAAAATAAAGTTAAGTCTACAAACACGCGGTTAATTTCGGTTCAGTAGCAATATCTTACAAAGGTGGCGCAACTTCTCCTATAACATAAAATTTCCGTTTATATACGCCGTAAATTTCCGTAGTCCTCCGTAGCATTTCGGAATGACTGTCAATTGACATCATTGTATCATGCATGATAGTAATGTTGCTTTGTGCTTGGGTGAAACTCACATCTTGCCATCGCGTTAATTATTAAACGTATTAATATTTGATTCCATTATGCACTGCGCCTATTGCACAAGTCTCTCTGCACAAACCAACATACACATATGCAGCATGCAATTAACGAACAAGAATGTTGCATCTGTACACATGCATGATACCATTAAGCAGAATGTAAATAGACATTGGACATCAGACAAGATGTAAGTGTCATCAAGCATGAAAAGGTGTCTACATACTAATTGAAAGTACCATCAAGAATCATGACACAGTCACAAAGAAGGATGTAATTTTTACCTAAATACCCTTCCATACTGTGTGTTTGCTTAATTTCACTGAAGAAGTCTACTGGTAAATCTTACAAAAAAAGTGATAAATAAGACTGAGTAGCAATTTTTTCGGCGTTGCTGTTTAACGTCAAATTTGGCCTTTCAACGAACTTCTTAAAAGCCCATTGAATTTTAATGAAGAAGTTTCCCGCTTGTAGGTCCGAATGAATTAAATCAAATTTTGCAATTGGCAATTTGATAGAAATCCCCATAAAACATTGCACATAGCTTTCTGAACTAAACAGGCCACATTGAACGCATTCACGATATCCAACAGCTCTCTTTGCAAAGACCTATCTAGTGTTTCTTGGCATTGTAAGATCTATAATTAGAACATCGTCACCTAAACATCTACTAATAGAAGAGATATTTTGGGGAAACAATTCAATAAGAGTATAAAACGTCCACGATCAATAATGTGTAGTTCGTTAAAGATATCACGGCAGTAGAAACATAGCACTTTTAAGAGACCACAATCTGGTACATTAGTCAATTGTTGCGTCCGGGCGGACAATACATTTTAAAAAGAAAGCGTACAAAAAAGCAAACACAAAGTTTTTCGTAAGCTGTTTTAATCTTAAAAACACATAATCGACAGTCATTCCAGTCAAATAACAATACTAACAGTCAGCACTCTAGAGATCAAAATTGCGGATATTAATATTTAATTCAGGGATATCAATGTAT